>NW_024585044.1:0-10578 GCF_018398535.1 Haplochromis burtoni
ATACGTTACAGAATACATTTTGGGGCATGTATTCTGTATTCTGTAATGGAATACATTTTAAAAGTAACCTTCCCAACACTGCATATCTAGTTATTATAAAGGCTACACAGTACGTGTCACGGCAAGTGAGAAGAGCCGTGTGGAGAAATAAAGGAGGACCCAAGTGCACTCACTGAGATGTGGAGGTGGTTTATTGAAAATAAAGCACACGGTGAAATATCGCAAAACCGAACAAATGCAAAACTAAACTGGGACAATACTAAAACTGCAAAACAACAACCAGAACATGAAGGAGTGTAGACAAAGGTACAGGATGGTGACAGCAGGGAAAACACACGGTAGATACGCAGCCAGACCAGCGACTACAACATAAGAAGACATAACTTAAATACACACAGAGGAACACAGAGAGATTACAAGCCTTATTATTAAAAAAGGCTTTGCCACCCCATTTGATTTCTTTGCCACCCTCATGCTGGTAGCTAGAAAATACAAAGCTAAACTGGAAATATACATCAAACTAAACAAGATAACTAAGCAGGTGAAAACACACAAAGAGGGATGAAGGACAATGTGACGTACACTGGCGGGAGACTATCAAAGTTAAGCAGGAAGTACATAGACTGACTAGGGGGGACAAGACAGGTGCACATGAAGACGAGACTAACCTATATTGGAGGAAACACTGAGGCAAGATCATGGCTAGAAATACAGAATAAACTCAAGAGTATGAGCATTCTGGTTGCATGAGCTTTGAGTAGAGACTATTAGACCTTTTCCATTATTACCTATTTGGGTCACCTCGGCATGGCTCAATATAGTTTCTAGGATCCATCAGATTTAAATACCTGGTACCAGGTACTTTTTAGTACCTACTCGGGCAGGGTTCCAAGCATTCTGAGGTGATCCAGAAATTTGACATCAACAGACAGCCAAAACCACAATTTTTGAAACACATCGATGAGGGAAATGGCTACGCACACAAAATAAAATAAAAACAAAAAAGCACCAAAGCCACAGAACAACTGTGTATTTTGACTTAACATAGCTTTTTAACTGTAGCCTTAAAGAATTATTTAGATGTAATGTCTTTTACTCTGAAATTGAGTCTACTGCTTCATTCAGAAATGAGATGGCAAAAAGAGCCATACTATAATGAACTGTAAAAAAATCTACAGACAAAGGTTCATGAAGTTGTAAAAAGTAAACATTTAAACAAAAGCAAAATAGAAACAGTTGAGAGAAACCACACTGTGTTCATCCAGTTTGTGTTTGTTCAAGTGAAGCTTTTGGTTACATTATTGACCTCCTCATCCTGTCTTTACTCGGCCTCTGTGGGTAGGGTTAACTCCTTGAGGATGGGTAAGTCATTTCCTGGAGTAAAAGCAAGTCACGAAGGAGAGGTAGATCATGAGATTGGTTCAAGACATCATCAGCTGTCATGATTGAGTCAAAGATGGATTAGTGAATATTACCTATAGTGGCTCACTATAAAAACACCATGAGAGAAGGGTGTAGATGAAATATGGACTACACACCACCAGGTGGCACATTAATGTTAAGTCAGGATATGAAGCTCCAGAAATCAGGCGAGATGTGGTTGTAGGTCTGGCTGTGGATGTAGGCTTTCCTGCAGAGACAATCCTACCTGTTCAGGTGACTATATTGAACAAATAAGAGGTGTAATCAGAGTGAAGTTCCTCACCTGTGACAGTGATCCAGCTGGATGGAGACTCTCCATGACCGCTGATGTCACACTTGTAGAGGCCTTCATCAGACCTGGAAACATGCAGGATGGTCATATGGCCTTTAGAGTTATTCCTCCCAATGAAGACGCCATCTTTGAAAAAAGCCGCTGGGAGGTTGGAGGGAGTGGTCTTTGTTTTACAGAGCAGAGTGACGTCATCTCCCTCCATCACAGGGAGGACAGGACTCTGCAGGATCACTGATCCACCTCAACACAGAGACAAACTACAGCATTTCATCCATTTACACACAGCTTCATCAACACTAACTCCACCCACTCAGCTTACCAGTGACTGTCAGGTTAACCATGTTACTGATGGGACCCTCTCTGGACTCACACCAGTAAACTCCACTTTCCAGTGGATTAATGTAGCTCATTTTACAGGAAGAACCGGCTGGTTTTCCCCACCCATCTCCACATTGAGTCCTCTGTCGTTTGCTTGTGTTTCTCCTCAGAGTCCATCCAGCAGAGCTGTCGTCCTCCTCACAGCTCAGAGACACAAAGTCGTCTTTAAAGAACTGAGAGCTGCTGGGACTCACAGTCAGACGAGCTGGGAAGGAGAGGGGATGATATGAATCGATTTTTAACAAAACAAAATAGTGGTTCTAGAATAATACCATCAGTAGTCAACATTTGAAAACTAGCCTTATTATTTTGACCACCCCTTTAACATATATCCTGCATGTGCATGTTTTAAATTATTTCACCTGTTCCACAATCTTAGTTTTGTGTAATTACATCGTAGAGGTGGGGGGATCAGTCCAAATATCATTAGTACCATGCTGGTGCTAGGTGACATGTTGTTCCTAGGATATTTAAAAGCAATATCATAAAGTTGCTCAGAGGCACACAAAGTTGCCTTTAAAGAACTGAGAGCTGATGGGATTTACGTTCAGGCAAGCTGTGGGGGAGAGATAGGATCCATTTCAATGACATAGTTCTAATATTATTGTAAGTTTTCTACCTTACAGACTGTTGTTGTGGCACCCTAATCCCTAATAATCCCTAATATTTTGAGGACCCATACAGCTCAGTTTCTCATACTCTGAAATGAAAGCACAGAACAAATAAACAATTGGAGGTAAACAAGAAATCATGAAATAAATTTATAGACCAAACTTTAGACTCATCAAAGTAGCCACCTTTGGCAGTGATAACAGCTGATGATGACTCTGACCAATCTCACAATCTACCTTTCTTTCCTGACTTGCTGTTATTCCAGGAAATAACGTACCTATCCTGAACACTAAACACAGCATTCTTTCTACAATAGAAATCAAATATTCTTCAAAAAGTTCCTCCCATATCTGCTCCAGAGGTTCCCACGAATGTGGCACCTGCAGGTTGCTTTGCCTTCTCTCTTCTGTCCAGTTCATCCCAAACCATCTCAATGGGGTTTAAGTCTGGAGACTTTACTGGCCACTCCTTGTTTTCAAGCTTACCATCTTGTACCTTTTCCCTGAGGTAGTTCTGGCATAGATTGGAATTATTTTTTGGGTCATCTTCTTGATGTAGGATGAACCCTTGACAAATTATAAATTATTATAAGATTTGGGGAAACCTGCAGTCAGCTGAGACTGAAGAAGTAACTTGATGAGTGATGAAACGTTTCTTCCACTGAAAACCTTATGTCGAGATGAACAGAACTTTTTGGGATTTTAGAAGTATACAAATACTGCAGACAGACCCATGTCATGTTGGTAACAACACCAACAAATCGTGACTGATTAATACCCAGCTTGATGCCATTAATTAGCCTGACTTAATATCAGGGTAAGTGAAAAAAGGAAAGATACCCTAGGTATGGTGAACTTTCTTTGTAATACAGGGCAGAGAAAATGATAGGTAAGGTTTGGGTTTTTTTGAGTTGCATGCTAGAGTGAATCCGAAAAGGCTGATTCTGTTCATCTGGACATAGCATTTTCAGTGGGAGAAATGTTTCACCACTAATCCAAGTGACTTCTTCAGTCTCAGCTGACTGTAGTTTTCCCCAACCTCATAAACAGTGCATTTGCACAATGACTGAAATTAGCACTACTGAATGAACAATGGGCTGGGAGGTCAGTTCCTTGATCATTAGTATGCAAATTCTCATCAACATTCATCAACACCTACCTATACCTACCTATTAAGGCTGTTGATCAACAACCACTGATCAATGGCCATGAGTACCATTCACAGAGAGTTGATTGAGCATGCATCAAGACATCCTAGAGTGAATGAACTCTAGTTCAATCCAAGGACAAACATGTAGATGAAAAAAAATCACTTAAACTGTGATAGAAGAAATGTACTAACCTTCTTTTGTTGTGCAGCTCTCAAGTGTGATCAGAACTGCAAAAAGAGAGAGAGAGGGGTTACTTTTAAAAAAAATTCTCTGCTTTGAAACCTCAGAGCAGGGCTCGCTAGCGATTGCAATTATTGCTCAGTCTGCAGTATCTTTCCCAGAACAAACACCAATTGCAAAAAACATACTAAAAATAAACCAAGCACAACAAGAAGTCCTGAAAAAGCTGTTTAGAACAGCGTACTATGTTGCAAAGAGTAAACTACCATTGGCAAAATTTAGCAGTCTTAGCAAACTTGAAAGAGCAAATGTCCTAGATCTTGGTTCCACTTGCCTCTTACCCATGATTTCAGTGGTAATTTCAAATTCAGGATCTGACATAGACTGATTCATGTTCTACACAGTTCTTACAAGTTCATAGAAAATTCTGTTCAATTAGAACCAAATATTTGAGTTGATGATTATAATTTTTATACAGTTGTTGTAATATGTATTTTAACTATTTTTTGATTGTTGTTTTGTTTCCTTTACAATATTATACTTTAATGTATAATATTGTAAAGGAAACAAAACAACAATCAAAAAATTGTTCTCTTTTTTTAATTCGGGCTATTTAAATTTATTTTGGGCTACCAAAAACTGAAGAGTGCCTGCCCAAAGGGCTACCAGGGATGTTGAAATTTTGCGAGCACTGCAGAGTGTATGAAACATAGACTGGTGTTAGTTTGCACCGTAGGTGCTTCAGACTGGAAGGAAGCAGCAAACCATGCTCTAATGTACTAATGGCTCTAATGGTTTTAAGCACAGGTAAAACTGTTTTAAAGACTTTACTTTTTTTTGTGTTTATAGTTATATAAAACATACACATTCCAATATATTTTTTGTTTGTTTGAGCTTCTTTTCCTTCTTCCCTGCTAATTGTCACATCATCAGTTACTCTTTCCATCAAAGAAAGGATGTAAGTGCCCCTGAATATGCCCATTAATCTGACTCCATCTTAATTCCCCAATGTAGTTATATAACAATCTACTGTCATTTAAACAGCTGTCTTCAAATCATACCCCAGACATAAAGAGAGACTCAACTTACAGAGCAGCCACAGCAGAGATGTTCCATCCATCATGCTGACTAACATTATTAATGTTAAGTCTTTGCTGAGTTGACATCTGAGGACAACCCCACTCCACCCCCCTTCTTCCTGTCTAGCTGCTTCTTTTCAGTGTTCAGTGGTTTCCTGTTTACAGTACAGAGTTTCTCAGAAGTAAATATGAACAGAGATGCAACAATGTGTTACAAAAAAACACAACTGCATAAAAAACTGCATGCCAAATTATATTAATTTAAGGGTAAAATTCCTCAACATATTATTGTAAATACTTCTCAGCATCTCACTGTAGCACACATTTTTATTAAAATATACCTAGGATCTGGAAAATTCCCTTTGCACAACTTTGCACAAGGCATAAAGTATAACATGCCTTTCTAGTATAAATGGAATGCAATGTAAAAATTTATAAGAAAGTCCTACCACTATATCAAATAAATAGGCAGATATTCCCCATTTTGTCTGCAGGCAGTCTTTATCCTTCAAGCTCAGGTCTTCTACCAGAGGCCTGGGAGCTTGAGGACCCTGCGTTCCTAGGACTGTGCTCTTCTGTTCTTCCTGGGATCTGCTGCAGCCACTCACCCAGCTTAGGGATCATTGCCCCGAGTGCTCCGATTACCACTGGAACCACTGTTACCATCACCTTCCACATCTTCTTAAACTGTTCTCCCAGCCCTTGGTACTTATCCAGCTTCTTTTGTTCCTTTTTCCTGTTGTCATTCGGTATCGCTGCATCCTATCATGTATTTGGATGCCCCACTGGATCCTAGCTCACAATCATGGTCAATGGTAAATTGACTGCTTTTCTACTCTGAGCACTCAAAGCACTTTACACAACTTGCCTCATTCCACAAGAACTTCTTTCTATGCTCTTTCTAAGCACTTTCTATTTAACATTAATCTATTGGATAGCAAATCTGGGCTAGTATCTTGCCCATGGGGCGTGTCCCATTTTGACCTTGGGACTTCCAGGCCATGCTCGGTACAGATGTTCCTGTATATTGTATTTTTCGGACCATAAGGCGCACTGTCGATGAATGGGTCTAAGGTTATAAGGCGCATTAAATGAAACAAAATAGTCAGAAAAGTCAAACTTTACTCAACTCATTCTTCTTGCTTCCTCCACTTCCGTACCATTGATTCATTAATGTTGAATTCTCTCACAGCTGCTCTATTCCCATGCTGTTGCAGTATATTAATGACTAACCTGGCATTGTTGATGGATTATCTCAGTTGGCTCTTGTACTTGGTGCTTGTTCCTTTGCTACCAGGATTAGTGCCTCTGTGCTGTTTTTGAGTCCAACTTTGTTGAAACCTTGGCTGATTGTGACCACACTTGTTTCACACCTTAGCTTGTGTGATTAGGCAGAGGATCAATAGGGGCCCATGACCCTCTTAGGGACACTCCCATAGGGCTTAAAATCTGGGACTCTCCACCATTTGCTCTTAGAACTGAAGAAGCTTCCCAGATGAGAGGTGAAAAGTCTTCAAGAAACTTAGAGAAGTCCAGATGCTTTTCTTTACAAGCTCTTTAGACTATGATGACCTGGATGATGGAGAACCTTCACAGAAAACCAAAAATAAACAGTCCAATTTCTCTGAAATGACATGACTGCCCCATTATGTGATCCAAGCTGTTGAAAAAGATGTGGGAATTAGCTTTTTGCATGATCTGGACCTGAGATGATTCTAAAGATCATCAATAGCTTGTTGGAGATTGAAAGCATATAAAGCCACCAAAAAAGGCAAAACATATCCAAAGATTGGGAGTATTTTGACATCTTCCAATAATAACATAAAACTTCTCAAATCTTAAGATGGCGCGGCCACATCCAGACGCTTTCCTGACCACTCCGCTCAGACTATGCACCTTTTTAGTTGTTCACAAATTTTTCGCTCTGTTTTACATCCCAAAATCTTCTAGTTTTATGGTCTATGACAGCAGATCACTTCTAAACATCAGTGACAAGATTGCACATGTAATCTTGGACACGTTTAGACCTGACCCACCCTGGCCTCCCGAGAAAGGCACAGCCAACAACAATGGTCAGGCTGCTCACCCGAGGCAAAGAACAAAGAAGCGCCGGGGTAAACGTGCCGGCGTTCGGTACAGACTGAGACAGCGGACGCATCGGGCACCACCGCCCAGCCTCCTACTGGCCAACGTACAATCGCTGGAGTACAAGCTCGATGACCTAAGAGCAAGAGTCACCTTCCAATGTGACATGAGAGACTGCAACATTCTGTGCTTCACGGCGACATGGCTGACCCCCACCATGCCAGACCAGGCCTTAACTCCGTCGGATTCATTCTTTGTGCTCCACGCGGACAGAACGGCAGAGTAAAAAAAACCCCAAAGGTCGAGAAGTGTGTCTCATGGTTAACAGAAAGTGGTGTGACGCCAGGAGCATTTTTGCTCTCTCTAGTGGCTGCTCGCCACATCTGAAATTCCTGAGCATTAAGTGATCCCTTTGTATCTGCCCCGTGAGTTCACCTCAGTCACCCAAAGCGGACACATGTCCGAACTACATGATGTGCTGAGTTCGTTTCAAAACAAGGACCTGGGCGCAGCTCTCATTGAGAGGAGACTTTAATAAAGCATACCTTGGACAGGTCATGCTGAACTTCTAACAACATGTCTCATGTCCGACGAGGGGGGATCAAAGTTTTGGACCATTGCTACACGCCATACAAGCAGGGCTACAAAAGTGTTTCACACCCAGCTTTTGGGAAGTCTGACCACAACACCATCTTCCTCATCCCTCAGTATAAACAAAACATATGGAAGGAAGAAGTAACCACGAGGGAGGTGAAACGCTGGTCTGCCCAATCAGAAGCTACGCTACAGGATGCACTCAACGACGTAGAGTGGGACATGTTAAGAGCATGTGCAGTCGACAACAACGAGTTTATGGAAGCAGTAAGCTTCGTCAACATGGTAGCAGAGGAGATTATCCACACGGCGAGAGTCACCACATTCCCTGGGTGGACAGATCGATCCGCGCTGCAGTGAACGCCAGGACTGCCAGCTACAATGTGGGTTTCGCCACTGGCTACGAAGCGGCCTCATACGGCGTACAGCACACGGTGAGAGATGCCAAATGCCAGTAATGGGAGTGCGTGGAGTCTCGTTTCCACCAGGGCGATACATGAAGCATGTGGCACGGACTACGCACCATTACGGTTTACAAAGCCAGGGATACTGCGCCAACCAACGCCGACTCTTCATTCACCAACGCTGAACAAATTCTATACCCGTTTTGAGGTTAATGCTAACTACCGCCTGACAACTGAGGACAGTGATGCAATCAGCGAAAGACCGGTGATCAGCATTGTGGAGCACGACGACCGAGCGGCACTGGGGAGAGTGAGCACAAGGAAAGCAACGGGGCCAGACGACATCACCGGCCGTCTGCAGCTGTGCTGTGCTGAGCAGCTAGCAGGTGTGTTCACTTCCATCTTTAATGAGTCCCTGGTGAAGTCTGTGGTTCCCACATGCTTCAAAAGATCCACCATCCTCCCTGTGCCCAAGAAGAACAAGCCCTCATCCCTGAATGACTACTGGCCAGTTGCACTGACTTCGGTAGTAATGAAGGTGTTCGAGAGGCTGCTGAAGAATATCATCTCCTTCTCCATCTCAGACACCACAGAGCTGCTCCAGTTCGCCTACCGACCCAACCGATTCACAGAGGATGCCATCGCCCATGTCCTGCACACCACCCTTAGCCACATGGACAAGAAACAGGATAACTATGTGAGACTGCTGTTTGTTGATTACAGTTCAGCGTTTAACACAATAGTGCCCAGCAGAATGTTCACAAAGCTGAGGGATCTAGGACTCAACAGCCATCTGTGTGCATGGGTGTTTGACTTCCTCACTGGCAGCACTCAGGTGGTGAGTGGGTAGGTGCGTTTCCGACAGCATCACCATCAACACGGGAGCACCACAGGGATGTGTCCTCTTGCCACTGCTCTACTCCCTCTATATTTCAGACTGTGTGGCCACCCATGGCTCCAACACCATTGTGAAGTTTGCTGATGACCCAGTGGTGATGGGCGCCATCTCCAACAACAATGAGGCGGCTTACATTGATGAAGTGAAGAATCTGGCATCGTGGTGCCAGGATAACCACCTCCAGCTGATCGTCGGCAAGACCAACGAGCTAGTGGTGGACTTCAGAAGGAGTCAGCACAGGAACTACAAGCCCATTATCATCAACGGAGCTCCAGTGGAGAGGGTGCAGTCCTTCGAATATCTCGGTATCTACATCTCCTCAGACCTCACATGGTCTGCCCACATTCAGATACAGTCCAAAAAGGCTAGGCAGCGCCTGTACCACCTACGACAATTGAGGAAGTTCAGGTTCTCTCCAATGATCCTCAGGACTTTCTATGCAGGGGCTGTGGAGAACATCCTCACACAGAACATCACATCCTGGTTTGGGAACAGCTGTGTTAAGGACCAAAAAGCTCAGCAGAAGGCTGCTGCAGGATTGCTTTCCCCCCCTCCAGGACACCTACACCAGGAGATGCTGGACTAGAGCAGCTCAGATACTGAAGGACCCAATCCATCCAGGCCATAAACCATAACAACTCCAGGAGAGTAGAAAAGCGCTATGAGTCCATTTACCATTTATGTGGATTGATGGGACGTATGTGGTTTCCCTCCTTCTTCTGGGTGCAACACACAGCAATGCACCTGCTGCTGATGGCTGGTGGGCTGCTTTATAAGGAATCAACAGAGAGAAACAGAGAGAAAGAGAGAGGCAGGGATTTCTTTTTTTTTATTTCTAAAAAAATATGTTTATTTCTCATTAGGTAATCGATATATTACCACACTCGTAATATTGAAATGTAACACAAAATCAATCAAAAAAAGCACAATATATCGAAAAATTACATCAACACCTGCCTAAGAACCTCAACATTCAGCCCTTCTGTCACCTTCCTCTTCCTGCTCATATACACTGCCATTTTTGCCTGTCCTAACAAAAGATTACGCAGCTGGCATTTGTTCTTCCTAAGACAAGTAAATGTAAAACCACAAATAAAAAGTAGTCAGTGTACAACCTTCCCCACATCTACTAAAGATAGCTTTTAGAAGCACAAACAGAGCCGAGAGGCGAACACATTCAGAAAACAATGAAACAGGGTCTCCCTCTGCTCACAGAATTGACATTTATCTTCCACAGCAGCGTTAGTAACAAAAACAAAAGAGTTTACACCAACAATGCCATGAAGAATTCTCCACTGCAATTCTGCATGTTTTTTTAAATTTAAAATTCAAATTCAAATTTTAGTTGGGGCGTTGGGGCTAATTAACCTATCTATCCTCTTAGTGGGGATAGGTTAATTGGATAATCCAAATTGCCACTAGGTGTGAATGTGAGTGCGAATGGTTGTCTGTCCCTGTGTGTTGGCCCTGCGACAGACTGGCGA
>NW_024585045.1:0-827 GCF_018398535.1 Haplochromis burtoni
AGCGGGTTTGTGGCCCAGGGTTGGGGTCAGGGAACGGTGTCATGAAGTACTGCCTGCATGCATAACCTGTGTAATGGAGAAATGCTGTTATGTAAGGCCCAAAATAAGTATGAAATATCAAAATAAGTCTCTTTTTCTTACCACGCTCAAATAATGTGCATAACCCTGACTCTCTGAAAATTCTTGAGTCATGCACTGATCCGGGCCATTTAGCTTCCACATTTGTGATATGGCACATAGAGTCACACACCATCTAAGAGATTTCATTATATGTGAACACACTCCTTTTCATTATATATTACCATCTAAAATATTAGTATTACTCACCTGCACATTTATACTGTGAACCCCCTTTCGATTGACAAAATCCCCTTCATTGAGGCCCCGGGGGAGGGGGGGCCTTGATCGCAATGTGTGTGCAGTCTATGGTACCAATCACATTAGGGAAGCCTGTGGACAATCGAGTTATAGTTACAGACATAGGTCATGATTGCATCACATTCATTATCGAATTTAATGTACCTGCAATAGAAAAAAAGCCCTGTTTGACAACCTGTGGTCTTAAGTGGCTTGGAAAAACCACAGACACACCCAGGAAATGCTTGAGTGCCAGCTATACTTTGCGAATGGAACGGCAGACAGCACTTTTGCCAATGCTCTCTGCGTCTCCAACAGCGTACAGAAACGTGCCACTCGCAAAGAAACACAAGGCAATGCAGACAGTTTGTGCAGTTGTTAATGCCCGACTACGGTAAGTGGAACTCTTAACATAGGGATCCAACAAGTTGGTTAAGTAAATAATACCCTCACGGGAATATCGATATCTC
>NW_024585045.1:2575-5551 GCF_018398535.1 Haplochromis burtoni
CTACCATGTGGATTCATGGATTTTTTTTTCACATTCTGTCTCTCACAGTTGAAGTGTACCTCTGGTGCAAATTACTGACCTCTGTCATCATTTTAGGTTTGGGAACTTGCACAATCGGTGGCTGACTAAATACTTTTTTGCCCCACTGTAGCAGACCTATTCCCAGCTCAAACACCCGGTTTATTATCTCAGGCTGCAGCACTGTCACCATCTCTAGCCCAACCATCAGCTCAGCCATTAGCCTCACCCACAGTAGCCCAGTCACCTGTAGCCCAGTCAGTTCAGTCTTCTCCAGACCAACTCCTCTCCTCGTCCACGTCAGATTTGGTGTCAGTGGCCACCTTCCAGGCCACTGACGGAACTTCGTTGCTAGCGGGGTCGACCTCCGGACCTGCTCACTCGCCGCCACTGCCTTACACGTGGTCGGCCACCGGACCTGCTCGGTAACCTCAGCCGCTGGTCATGCGGACGCCCTCCTGAACTGTTTCCTTTTGGACAGAAAAGAAGAGAGAGAACTAATGTTTAACGCTTCACATTTCACTGTTTTACTCTTTGGTTCAGATGTGGATACTGTATTGTTCTTTCTTTGTTATTTTTTATGTTTAAGTTGTTTGTTGCTGGGTTTTAGTTTGTTTTTTGTCTGTTTGGGTGTCACGGTCTGTGTTGGCAGACCGTGGGGATGTGGGGGAAGGAGGACCCAGTCGCGGTACTCTGCGATGCAAACAGTGCTCTTTATTTACAGTGAAAACTATACACACAATAATACATCTCCGTGTGCTCCCGACTTCCACTCCGTGTCTTCTCCCAGTGTTTGTTTATTTATTTATTTAGGACAGTGCATGTTAATGAACATAAATGTAAAAAAAAAAAATTACATGAATGTAAACATACCAGATTATAGCCAAGGGCTAATTTCCATCTGTTGTCCTTAAGCATAAAAATAGACATAATAATTCATAAAAATTCATCACCAAACTTACACATACACACCATTCTGTTCCCAAATAAAACATTAAAACTATACAACTTATACATGATCACACACTTGATTTGTCCATAACCAGTTTTTAACCTTTGCCTTAAACAAATTGAATGTCGAGCATTCTCTAATGGGTTGAGGAAGACTGTTCCACAGATGGCCTCCCTGGACAGAAAGGACGTTCTGCCCAAATGCTGTCCGTCTGTGGGGTATAAACAAGTCTCCTCGGATTGTAGCTCGAGTGGTCCTGTCTGAGCTGAAAGAAGAATATAATTATGATGATAACAATGCGTTTGTGCTCGTGTGTCCGCTCCCTTGTGCCCTCTGTGTCTGCTGCCCTCTAGCAGGGCCGTGCAGAGACATTTAAAGGGGCGGGTGCTCAAAGTTAAAAAGGGGCACATTGAACCAGGCTGAATGACAACAACACACATTCATCAAGAATCTAATATGGAATCACATCATACTATATCACTGTTGTGAGGCGGTGACAAGGCAAAGCAAACGTAGCCTATGTTTTACCTGATGGGTACAATGTTGCTGTTGAGGGGTTGCTGCTGATAGTGCTGGAGGGCAGGGCTGTGTTGATCTGAGACTGTAGACAGTAAAAAGTCCATAGGAGAGATGGTAGCTGATTAAACAAGTGTCATGAGATAATAACAAAATGCAAAGATTGGTGACAGCGCTTGGATGTCTTGCCTGTGAATCACTCTTTGCTTCTCTTCTTCCTTCCATCCCATCATTTCATATATCACTCTCCACTTGCTGTCTATCTGAGAACAAGGCACAACTTGCTATTGCAATAAACTATAATCTAATTATCCACACCTAACAACTCTTGCACTTAATCTATAATAAAATGATGACAGAAAAATGTTATAGCCCTGCCTTTAGTAGCCTCACACAGCTCCTGCTGTTTCCTCCTCATGTCCTTACCAGCCATGTCTGGACAATGTTATATCATGAGTAATAATTTTAAAAAATCCATATACATAAAACACACACATGCACGCACACACAGTGACATTTTAGACCTTCTTCAGAATACTGTATATACTATGGGCATCATGGTGCTGATCCAGAATCCTTACATTATTATTTATTACTAGAGCTACAATAATAAAGCAATGAGGAGGGGGAAGTAATAAATATGAAATAATGTCATTATGATGATTCCATTTGTTTCACTATCCACTCTGTGCAGGGGCAAAGCTTATTACATTTTTAAACTGTAGAGATACAATTTTTACTGCTGTAAAATCCAAATTTTGTCTTATTTAAAATATAAATCTAATATAATCTGCTTCTTAATGTATGTTCTTTAAAATACAGCGTGTGTTTTTTAATATATTATAATTATAATAATTATTATGTGGACATGCATATTAGATCGTTTTTAGTGAAATATAATCCCTCCAGAAAGGCAGGAAAAGCCCGGAAACTTACTTTAAAACTAAATATGTTCCCTAAAACGGTGACAGAGCTACAGACCCATGACAGCCTTACACAGGTAGCCAGCAGCTATGACCAGCACTACTTGTGCAGTTAATAAAAGGACAGGTAATGTTTGTCGCGCTGTTGCACAGCACGCTCATTTGCTTCAGTTCGTCAGTTGCCACAAGACAACGTGTACGTAATAAGCTAATACTCCTGGGTGCTACACACTACAGTGTGCGCTGTACACCTACTTACTGGTTGTGTCGCATCAGTCTGTGTCTCTGAGTTAATTTGTGTTTCTCCTACAGCTCCGGACTGCAAAAAATGCGCGTGCTCTTTGTGAGCTCGTTCCCGGCTCGTAACCAGCGCGTTCTGCCGTCAAGGGCGATCATTGGTTAAATGTGATCATGTGACTGATGCAAGCCAGATCCTTTTATTTAGCAAAACTGTGATTAATAGTTAAATATTATTGTTGAGGGGCACAGACAGGACTCCGCACCCACACACATAAAAAAAAATTAAAAAAAAATAAAAATTAAAAAGTTGCCTCAACAAAAGGGCAC
>NW_024585045.1:5576-10555 GCF_018398535.1 Haplochromis burtoni
TTTGGGCACCCATCAGGAAAGGGGCGGGTGCTCAAGCCCCTCCAGCCCCCCCCTCTGCACGTGCCTGCCCTCTAGTTCCAGCAATCCTCCTGGGAAAAACAGAGGCAGCTGTTAGTACCCTCAACTACACAGGTAGGCTCACACAAACAGCCCAGCTGGAGAACTGACGGGAAGTCTCACCAAATGATCCCACGCTGGTGGGAGCTCCAAGACTCTCCTATGTAGCTCCCCCGACGAGCCCTGATCAGCAGCAGGTGTGTGGCAGGAGCTTCGGGTGTGGCCAGTCCCATAGCAGGACCACACCCACCAGGCCTGCAGGTGCTTGACATCCATCTTACAGCCAAACATATATACACACACCCACACACATACCTGCCTATACAGAAATGTGGACACAGAACAGCAGCACAGTGTAATAATATAACTCAAAACTGCTCAGGGACCCTGACATTGGGAGCTGACACAGTCTCTATGGAGTTGAGGTTTTTGAAAAGAGTGAAGGGCTCTGCATGTTTCCCATTGAACTGTAATATTTATATGTAATATATACATACAAAACTTTGGTGAGCACAGGATCCGTAGGAATCCTCGTGAAACAACCTGCTCCATAGATATGAATTCTAGATGCACTGCATTTATGGGAAAACGTGAATTAGTTCAAGACCTTCTTATCCACCAACTCCACCACATACACACACCCACACAAATGCAAATCCCTCCAGAGCAGTAACAGGCACATCTAGAGCCAAACACAGGGTTCCCAGTGAAGCCTGCTGTCCTGAAATGCGAACAATGGAGATTCTCAGCAGTAACTCTGTGCAGCTGCACTCCTGCCCTCTGCGTTTTCTTACATAGGTTGTTGCACATATGTATAAATATTAGCATGGGACCTAAAACTATATGGTCAAGTTGGGCTACATAGGAAGGGCATATTTATTTTCAAAAGAGCAATGGAAATCAGTTTAACTTCACACTTGGAATCAGTGTGAGGCTTTAAAAAAAAAATCTGTTTTTTCACATCGTGGATCGTATTTTATATTTGGAATCAACACACAAGTCAAGTTCAGCATTATACTATCCCAAAACCAACATCACCTGACCCTGACTGCAGGACACTCCTGCAAAAATAAGATACTGGCTGCTCTTTGTCTTAATGAAAAGAAACAAGAGGTGATCTTTCTTTTTTTTTAATTCTCTGAGTCTGTAATCTTTTTGATTTGCAGATTTCCACTTTCTTCCATTCGTTCTTATGTTGCTCCAGCAAGCAGAATAAAAACAAACTGTGCTGCTGTCTGCAGAACAAAAGGTGTGTAGGCAGCCAGCAGATCAGTCTGTGTTTTCACAACTGCATGTAGAACACGGAAAGTACAGTGTGTGTGTGTGTGTGTGTGTGTGTGTGTGTGTGTGTGTGTGTGTTCCTGTCTAGCTATCTTTGTGAGGACCGAAATCTGCATTCTACTATACTTGTGAGAACCAACAGTCACTTGTGAGGACACACACACTGGTCCTCACAAGTTTGAAGGCCTTTTTGAGGCTCAAAATGTGGTTTTAGTGTCAGGGTTACAATTAGGTTAGGGTAAGGGGCTAGGGCAGACCTTCCCAAAGTGTGGGGCCCGCCCCCTAGGGGGGGGCGCAAAGCCACAGACAAACAGGATCCCACATTCTTGATTTTTAGTTCAAACACTTGTTGTAATGACTAACTACTCCTGACATTTTGCAGATGTTTGCTCTTTATACAGTAAAGTTACAGCAGGATGCAAATAACATCAGGCTGATCCTGCCACGATTTGTTCCCTCGGTTCAAATCACGGACAAACAGCTGTTTATGTTTTTAAACCCATTTTGCACAAAGAGGCATTTTTTGAAAAATGTATTGACAGCAATGTTGAATATTATTACACAGGAAAAAACAACTACACGTAAAATAACCACACCGTGATGCCTCTGCCTTTGTAAATCGATGGACAGTAACTGTGTGTGTATATGTAAGCATGTAAAACCTGCAGATAGTCAGATTAACAGTATTTTGTCTCTATCTGCCATTCTGCAATTCATCTCATGTAAGCAATAACGTGGCGCACAGCGTGACGTGAAAAAAGGCACATACCTTTGACGTTGCGTGACGAACTCTGTATTCCTCGTCCACACGTAAACGCAAAAAAGGAGTTTTAAAAAATCTCAGTTTTCGGTGATTCGAAACACCGTTTACGTGGACGAAACAGCTGCGTTTTCAAAAATACCCGTGTAGGTGTGGACGTAGCGTAAAAGAGTTAGTAGTTTATTTTCTTACTACCTGTAATTTATTGCAGATTACTTGTATTTGCTTAATTGTTTACTAAATGTTTGAGGTGTGAAATAAACCGCAATGGAGCAAAATATGGGCGTGTGTGGTTGGAGGGTGTGTTTGTGGGGGGCGTGAACATTTTTCTTGTAAAACAAAGGGGGGCCAGCAAAAAAAGTTTGGGAACCACTGGGCTAGGGAAACCATTATGTCAATGAAGGTCCTCACTAAGATAGCTGAACGGGGTTGTGTGTGTGTGTGTGTGTGTGTGTGTGTGTGGTAAGACTAAGAGAGAGAGACCGAAAAAGGGAGATGAACCTTTTTAGCATCCAGGGAGTTTGTTCTTGTTTCTGGGTTCACAGGAAGTTCAGAATATTTCTATCAGAGCTCCAAGATGGCCTCCTTGGGGGGCAATCTTATTTACTGCAGAAGCAGTGAGAACAGAGTAGAGGTGTTCCTGTGCATTCCTCCATGTATCCCATCTGTAAGTGGGCAGCAGCAGTCTAGGTGGGAGCAGGAACAGCAAAGAGGAAATGCTGGTGTTTGTGTGCTTTAATGAGCCACAGGGGAGGCTAGGTTTGTGGAGCTGAGAACACAATACAACTTTCCCTGCAATCAATCTGTCAAGATCAAGGTTTTTGAAAACAGATACAAAAGACACAGAATGGCTGTCCTGTTTTCAAAGAAGTATGTTGTCAACACAATTCAGTAGCATATCCTTAAACTGCTGTTTAAACTGCGCCATGTTCGGACTTTGCATTTCTAAGGGATTTCCCAAATAAGACTATTTTAGCTTTAGTTAGATTTAGCGATAGTTTGTTCCTGTTAAACCATTTTTTAATTCTGCACATTTCTGAAGTAATTGTATCCAGCAGCTCCTTTAGATTTCCCCCAGAACAAAAAATATTTGTGTCGTCTGCAAATAATACTAATTTTAATATATCAGATGCCTTACAAATATCATTTATATAAATAATAAATAATTTTGGGCCCAGTACAGAGCCTCGTGGAACACCACAAGCAATGTCCAATCATGATGAGGAATGGACACCCAGCTTCACAAATTGTTTCCTGTCACTTAAATGATTTTTCACTCAGTGCAGTACAACCCCCCTTATCCCATATCATTCCAGTTTGCATGCAGTTCTACAGGGTATGTAGAATTAAGTCAAGCTTAGTAAGATAGTTAGAAACTGGTGCTATAAAATGTATTTTGTGCATTTAAACAATTTAAATGAAGAAAATATGCTAGCTTTTGTCGCTAGCAACAAAGCATTAATGCAAACTGTTAATAGCCTCTAACTATATCAGTGTTACAGATCACATTCAAGCTGTTAGTGATGAAAGAAACCCCAAGTAAACTGCTCAGGCTGGCATTAGTGCCCCTCTATTGTATCATTCTTTGTGAAATTTGACATGTAGTCAAATTCCACATGGGATAGTCATGGGTATGTATTCAGTGTATGTTGTATTCTTTATACTTGTGCCAAATAATTGCATATTAATTGTCTAAATTTAAAAAACTTTTCTAAAAGTCAATATTTATTTATACAACACAAATTTGTTTAATGATGGACAAAAAATTATCTGATATTTTGTTATGAGCTAAATCTGACAAAATATTTTGTGTTTACACTTATGATGCAGCATGGCATCTGAAAACTGTCCAAAGAAAGATTCGTTGTGGATCTCCAACACCATCTAATAGGTTGACAGACAGTTCTTTGGGTGGCCCAAATCTCCAAAGGACTGTGAATGTTATACACCAGCTTGATGGGGATGCTTGCAAGGAGACCATGTCTTTGCTCAACCATACTACAGACAACTCTGTGATTTTCCAGAAGATGAAGAAGACCTTTCAGCACCATCAGAGGCTTGTTAATGACCCAAGCAGAAGCGTTGGCATCCTATCCACTTTTCCAAGATTCTTGGATACAAAAGAACTGGTAAGTTAGAATTTATTTTTTAAAATGGTTGGGAATTTGGAGCTAGCAGTTGTTTCAAATACAATTTTCTTTGTGTCCTCGGGATTCCCATATGCTTGTTTGCCATTCACCTAGAGACCATTTGTGATCCGAGGACACCACAAGGGTTACAGGTGAAGCAAGACTTCACTCTCCTGTTCGATGACGACACATCTTCCAGGTTGCTTCAGAAATGGAATACATTCTTCAGGGCAAATGTCATAAAAGAGGCTAAGAAGCTCACTTCAACACCAGAGTTGCTTCCTTTGGTGTTGTCAGCAGAAGGTCATCCAGAAAATCATCAAGACGATTCTACAAGTGAACTTGTTTGGGGGGTTTTTGTATATTAAATGTTAAAGCTGCATTCAGGGGCAAATATTAATTTGTTTCTGTGTTTTCTAACATTTAAATTCATACAATTAAGACTAATTAAATCTTTGTCCACTTTTCTAGTTTTGCTCTTAGAATATAATATCAAGTCAAACAAACCATTATCTGTTTTTGTTTGTATGTTCATCCTGAACTAATAATCCTATAGAGTTTTTTCTTCTTGTGAAAAGAAAAATTGATCTACTTTTTGATAACTTTCAACAATAGATCGACGACTCATAAGCAGTGGCGGAAATCCCCCCCTAATATTGGTATGATCCGAGCTCAGGCACTAAGCGACTGAGCGAGGGGGCGGGGCAGCTGCTGCCTGTTGGAGAAACGGAGCCAGGCAGACAGAGGAGAGC
>NW_024585046.1:0-10548 GCF_018398535.1 Haplochromis burtoni
TGAGGCCCTGATGGTAAAAATCTACATTTCCACAAAATGACGTCACTTCCGGTTTCGGGCAGGTCATGGCGGACATGCGATAGTTTGCACTGATGGACGTAGGAAGTGTTACAAACAGCTGATCGGATCGGTGGGGGGGGGCGCGCCCAGGACGCCAAACAGGCTAGGACCGCCACTGCATGCAGAGAACAACATGAACACCATGATAAACATTTAACTGGCTGTGAACAAGAAGGTGAAGCAAAGCTGATGATCTGAGGATAAAAGTGAATGTCTGAGAGAGACAATAGAGAGACTGAGCACACACACTACAATATGTCTTTGCAAACACATTTGATTGTGTGATTACAGAGACACACGGAAACATTTCACTTACAGTTTTGGTCATTTTGTAATTTAATAAATATCACTGTGTGGATTCTGCTTAAGCAGCCATTAAAGATAAAACTGAAATAAACCTACAGTGCTGTGGGCCTGCTGTCTGTGCTCAGTTCTTCTGTTTCTGCAGGATTTTAAACACTGACAACACCCAGGACTCTGAACAGCAGCAACAGACTCAAAGCTGGAAAAAACCTCTGAGACATTTAAACCTTCTGCAGGTCAACAGGAGGCTGGTTTGTTTCCTCACTCTGCTGCTGTTGTCTACATCTGTAGATACAAAAACCAACAAGAAGCACAAAAACTGAGAGACTTGCTATTAGTCCATGCCTCCCTCTGCTGACCCCATCTTGCTTCTTCCCTCCATATTTGTTGTCTCCATCCTTCTCTTGTCCTCCTGTCTGACCTGCAGGTGAGAAACAGGTGTGAGGTGTCAGCTGTCAGGTAGAACATGCAAACTCCACACAGAAAGACCCCGGCATGATGGTGGAATTGAACTCAGGACCTTCTTGCTGTGCGGCAACAGTGCTAACCACCGTGCTTTATTTGCACTGTGCTTTATTTTGATGTTGAGGGGGTAAGCAACAACAAGAAGCAAAACAGAGAAATGACTGATCAATCCTCTGTGTGTCCTCCTGGCTTACCTGCATTGGAAATAAAAATGAATTAGAAAATACAAAACTGCTGTATTTTAAGTGAATTGTGTACATGCACTAATGTGTGAGGTGTCAGGTAGGTGATGAGTGAAGAACAGAACAGAATCCATTTCCTCTTCAAACTGCTGTCAGACATTATCTACTGCACTCTGATCACATCACTCAGACCAGCTGCTTTCTACAAAGTCTCATCAACAACATCTTTACAAACAAACATCAACAACCAGGAAGCAGCTTCACCTCTGATCACACACACACTCAACTCTACTCACTCACCAGGAGGAACAACATGAAGGTGGATGATGCTGATGCGCTTCAAATACTTTGTTCCTATCTGGACAACACGACACTCGTATGTAGATGATGCTGAGTTTCCACAAAGGTCCATTGTTCGTGTAAAGGCACTTGTATGTTCCAGTGTCATTAATCGTCACATTCTTCAGAATCAAAGACACGTCTCCATCCTTCATTTCTCTGTCCAGAAGATCCACCCGGTTCTTAAAAGGTGGATGCTGGTTTTCTGGAACAAAGTAATCATCCCGGTACAAAAGCACATATTCAGCTCCCAGGTCAGCTCTGCTCCACTTTACAACTATGTTGTTGTTTGGAGCTCGACATGTCAGAGTGACGTCCTGTCCAGATGCAGCTGTGATGTTTTTCTGGTCTGAAAGAGGAAACAACACAGAGCAGAGAGGTTAAAGGTCAAAGTACAACTGTTCATTTCTACAGCAGCCAATCAGAGAGCACTGAGCTGGAGAAAAGTAAACATTACATAGGAGAGACTAAACTACATTTATTTATTATGTAACTAGTTCAAATTTTTTATTTGCCACATGCAGTGACAGGTTGCCCTGCAGTGGAATGAACCCGCACCCCGACCTTACACGCACAACACAGACATCACATGGGGATACAAGTCAGAGAACGGTTGCATTACAGAAAACCAATGAAATGTACACTACAATGGGAAAAGTACAAGAAGAAAAAAAGAGACCTCTACTCATGCTGGGCTACAGGTTGGATTGCCAGATGCTGGCGATGTGTAAAAATAACTCAGTTGTTTGGTGGTGGCTATGACGGAGCTTCCACAGAGGCCAGCAGGTGGATGAGGGAAAGGGGAGTCAGGAGGAGGAGAGACCCGAGGCGGCCGCCGGTCCAAGTGTCAGGTGAACTGAACTTCAGGTAAGAAGTTATGACCTGCAGTCTATCTGGGTCAGATATAAACCAAGTTTAGGTGGAGTTTATTTTCGTTGTGCTGACTTTTTACAGTCAGTTACAATAACTCATACTGCGTACTAGCTAGCATGACGGAGTTTCTATACAGCTGTGTTGCTATGATGTTACTGATAGTGAACTTTATTTTATTCATAAGGTTAGTTAGTAGAGTTGCCAACGGCTCCTTAAAAAAATGGAATGGTCCCTCATTCAGAGAAAATATTACACGTTTCGTATTGAGCTGAGAAGAGACGCAGTTTGTCCCGAACTTTAGCTAGAATGGAAAAAGACACAAAGCTGGAGTTATTCTGTCTTTACAGCTGCCTCTTCTCTTATCTCCCCTCCCTCTTCTATTGCTACTTCAATCATGAAACTGATCAATGATCAGCTGATCGTCTCTCTTGTTTGTTTATCGCCCACTTTGCGCCAGAAAGAGGAAACCAGCGGATGTCGCGCTAAACAACAGCAGCACGTTTAAGCTTGATCAGCTGTTGTTAGAATTTATTTAATATTAATTTCTAGTATCAGCTGATGTTTGCTGGAGCCACAGCTGTAAAGCTGCTGGTCATGATGTGGTTTGGATATGTGGTGAGAGGGAAACATGAAGATGAAACCAGGAGATGTCCTTACTGAATCATCAGAGCTGAACAGGTGATGGAGAAACAGGTTTACCTTTTAGGTGACATGAATGAGTTGAAGGGAAGTTATGAACTGTTTCTGAGAGACAAATAACACCAGGATCCTTTTTAGGTAGCTGACAGCTGGTAACTGTGCAGGGGCGGGTCTAGCAAAGTTTTGCCAGGGGGGCCAAGGTAGGGCATTAACAGGGAGAGGGGCACAAAGAAATACTTTTCTTTCTTATTCTCATTTAAAATATCTAGCTTTTATTAAATAATTATCTGAATCTTACAACCAAAGTTTTTATCTGACGTAAAATGTATAGAAATCATACATATACCAACAAGACTGTACATCACTGTCACAACAGCATTTGTTTTCATTCAAAGGCTTTATGGCTTTAATACCTGGTGGGCCGGTCTGTAGTCAAAATGCCAGATTTTCTGTCCCAGTCCAGCCCTGCAGGTTAATACTGGCAGTGTCACCATGCCAGCTGACTGTATTTCATCATCAGCCAGTGTTGTTCTTTATCAATATTACCAAAGTTTACCATAAGGCAGCATAGAAAGTATTTACTTGCTTTCAGGTTTTATTCAAATGTTAGTCTTTTCAGTTGTTTCCCCACTTTTTTCCTGTTTCAAAATCAAACACCAGTTTGTGAGAAGATTATCTTCTTTTTTTAACAGGCATTGGCTAATTTGCCAATTGTATGTTAAAAATGTTCGTATTTTAATATTCAAAAATGTTTTTGCCCAAAACATATGTGCACTACATGTCAGTAAAAATACTATGCAAATATTGATGTCCTTGACTGCTGAATAAACACTGACTGATTGTATCTCTTGTACTTTATCAACGCAGTATCTAAAAACTTTGCACCGTAGTGGTTAAAATCTCATTCTAATAAGAGTTAAAAGCGCATTCGGTTATTAGGTTTATAGGGTTATTGAATTATGGTTAACGGTTGGTAGAATTGTTTTTAACATTATCTGCCAATTACATCTGCCACCCTTCTCCAAATCTGTGCCCCTACCTGGCCCCCCCAACAAAAATTTTCTAGACACGCCACTGGTGATGTGACTTTGATAAAGATGAAAACTTATTATTATTATTGTGACTTTGAGACATTGATGTCACATGTTTTACTCTCTCCACACTCAAAGACCTTCAGAGTTTCTGATTTAAACATCTTCAGGCTCTGACCTCAGAGGAGGGACCAGAAGGAAACTGTCAGATCATCAGTGTGATCATTATTGTTTAAACTTCATTAAGCAAACCTGAACAAACATAAAAACATGCTCTGCTTTCCTCTGACCTTTTACTTTGTGTGGTCCTCTCATCTTTGATTGTTTAATTTGTTCCACACAAACCGCATAGACATCTGTCAACAATCCTCAAAGTCTGTGACCTGATCAAGCACACGTTACATAACGGCTGATTTCAAACACGAACACAGTACAGAGCT
Organism: Haplochromis burtoni; assembly: GCF_018398535.1. Taxonomy (NCBI): domain Eukaryota; kingdom Metazoa; phylum Chordata; class Actinopteri; order Cichliformes; family Cichlidae; genus Haplochromis; species Haplochromis burtoni. Next base: position 4,333 of record NW_024585046.1, read on the forward strand.
GGAGCAAAGGTGGAATTCACAAGACGTCACCTTTAGATCTAATTTCTCTTCAAGAAACTTTGACATGAATGAGGATGTTAGAATAGAACATACAATTTTGTCACTGAGCAGTGATAAAATTGTATGTCACTGTTCACCATGCGAACAGAATTCACATAGTGATATTTATTAAATCACCAACTGACCAAAACAGCTCAGCCTCTCTAACGTCTCTCAAACATTCACTTTTATCCTCACATCATCAGCTCTGCTTCACCTTCTTGTTAAATGTTCTTCATGGTGTTCATGTTGTTCTCTGCATGGATCCTTTACACTTCTCCCTAAAGCATCTGTGTTCTCCACACTTCAGTTAGCAGACATGAGCTCCTCTCATCTTTGGATGTTCACAGCTTTTTTTTTTTTTTTTCAAATCACCACCTTCACCATGTTTGAATTCACAGAACTGACTTGAAGCAAAACCTTCAATAACGGCTGAAAATGTGACACACAGACCTCATAGACATCTGCAAACAATCCTCAAGGTCACACATGTGTCCACTTTACCATCGGTGAGTTTCAGGTTTGGTATTTACATGAATCTCACGCTGCTTTCAGCCACATTTACCAAAACGTTCCTCCTGTTCTGATTTTTCTGATAATAATCTGAGAGAAAGTGCTGAACTCCTCCTCTGAGCTGTTACAGGAACAGATGTTGGCAGATGTGTCAGTGACAGAGTTACAGTTAGAGAGGTCAGTGAGCAGGATTTCTATCAGGATTCATGTCAGAGTTATTATAATGATGTCTGTTGGTTCACACTCACGGCTGCTTTGGACTGATTCCAGCTCAAAGAGCATCAACATGTTTTCATGTTTCCATCATGATGAGGAGCAGAAACTCTGAGGATTCTCCTGAACTGACTACAGTAAGTCATCCCACAGCTTCTGCTTTATATTCTACATATTATTCAGTAAATTATAGATAATTACTGATAACCAGACACTTTGAGAGGAAGAAAAAGTAAAAAAGGAGGTACAGCATGGAATAATGAAATAAGTCAGAATGATTTGTTATGTGAGCTCCAGCTGCTTCCAGGCTGTGATCAGCTGATCTACAAGCAGACGTTACACGAGCCATCAGGGCTGATTTCAAACCCACACACGGTACAGAGCTGTCAGAATGAATGACTTTAGTTCACTCTTTATCCAGGTTGTCTGCAATGATTATTTAATCCAACAGATGGTGTACTTCAGTGTCACACCAACACAGTGTTGACAGAGTAAAGTGAATGTGCCACACACTCCATGAGGCGTCATCTTCTCATCACCATCTTAAATTTTAACCTTCATGGGACACAGCTGTGAGAGAGAACAACAAAGAGCAAGAAAGACTGAGACAACATGTGGGAGCACAGCTGAGCCAATCACAGAGACAGAGGAAGTAGAACTAGACATGAGATACAAGGAAGAACAGACCAAAATAAAACAACAGGAAACAAAAAGTCCTCAATATCACAAAAGAACAAATAATCAGATCAACAACTGAAGAGTATGAAGTCATGTGATTTCCGGGAAGTGCTGCAGCAGCGGCATGCTCTCTCCCTGCAGACTATTTGCTGCTGCTCGTCTTTTCCATGTTTTCTCTGTGTGTGTTTCTGCTGCTTCTTTGTCCTCACTGTAAACAGATGTACTGAGAGACTCCTGCACTGATGTTTCATAGGAAAGTCCAAACAGCCTCACTGCTTCTCCATGAAGAACAAAGATTTGCTCTCTGTGGCTCCAACACAACTTAAAGACAATCAAAGGTGGACAAAGTTCTCCAGAACAGCCACACAGGAGGTCATGACTTTTGACTTTATTCATTAGAACAAGTTCATTTCAATTCACTGACAGACAGAGTGGACGGTTGTCTCTACACATCTACATGTTCAGTTCCTTGTACTTAAACACGACTGTCATGTTAGACAATGTGAATGTCAGAAGATGTATCTGTAAAAATGGGATGTAAAAGGGAAATATTAGCACGTTTGTTCAGTTTTTGTCGTACAGAGTGGAGTTTACACACAGATTAACTTGTTACATTTTGTCTTTTATCTTTGAATTGTTTACTGTAAAAAATGCTTTTGTTGAATAAACCTTAAGTAGTTTCTTTTGACCTACAGAGAAAGCAGATGGATTATACCAGCCTCACACTTTTTTTTTTATCTTTATGTGGATTTTTCTTCCATCCTGATGATCAGAAGACAGTTTGAGGGTTTCAGATCCTTCAGAACAACAGTAAGTGTTTAAAATGACGTCTTTCAGTCTTTTAGGTAATCTGACAGGTTGACTGAAGTCTGTGAGATTGAGTAGATTAAAAGATTGTTAATGTTAATGTTCTGGATTAACAGATGGTCTTTAGTCATAGTACCTGATGATAGTTGATGTGGAGATCATTTAACAACTGAACCTGTTAAACTCTCAGACCTGCTTTAGATTTTATATATTTTATATTTTGTAAACTCTTTTTTAACAATGGACTTTATGATCTGCATACGGTCCAACGTAACACATCACAAAGTAACACGTCACAACGTAACACGTCACAACATAACACGTCACAACGTTACGTGGCTTAACTTCCTTAAGTTCACAGTCAGACATTTTGAGATCGATCGAACGGCCATAAGGCAAATTTTGATCTTTAGTTAAACATTAAATTTAATATGATTTTGATTTTGAGATCGGGCAAATCGTTGAAGAACAAATTTTGATCTTTATTTAAACCTTAAATTTAATCTGATGTGTTCAGGTTTAAACTCAGGTTCAGTTATTGAGTGAAAACACCAACAGACTCAGACATTTAGAACAAACTAAGAGTCAGATCAGCAGAAACAGAGAACACGGACATGTCTGCTGTAACTGCGTCACTCTGCTCCACGCTGATGTTTGTCCTGTTCGTCTCTGCAGGTGAGATTTAACTGTTAGAAACTAAACTGAGTTTGACTCTGTTTAACTTAATATTAAAGAATAATTTTCAAATTGATTCAGTTTGTTGGCCGGTGTGAGAATGCTAATCAGTTAGCAGCACTGCTTTAAGGTGAAATCCCTTATATGGAATCAGATTCCTGTCAGACAAGATAAAACATCATCTTGACATGTAACAAAGTACATACTGTATACTTATTATACATTAAATGGTAAATGGCCTGTATTTTGTATAGCGCTTTACTAGTCCCTATGGGCCCCAAAGTGCTTTACACCAGCGGTCCCCAACCCCCGGGCCTCAGTACCGGTCCGTGAGTCGTTTCGTACTGGGCGCAAGAGTTGAGGCTCGGGTTTGAAATGTATGGTTTTCAGGGTTTTTATTGGTTTTCAGCGTTATTTTGTTATCGTTTTTATCGTTAACTCTGTTTCCTGGGTCTTTTCACGTGTGTTATGAATAAATCTTCTTTTTTTCGGTACCGGTACTAGTTTTATTTTGTTGTATTTATCCGCGACACCTTAAAGGGCAGTCCGTGAAAATATTGTCGGGCATAAACCGGTCCGTGGCACACAAAAGTTTGGGGACGCTGGTTTACACTACATTCAATCATTCACACAGACATTCACACACTGGTGACGGCAAGCTACATTGTAGCCACAGCTGCCCTGGGGCGCACTGACATAGGCGAGGCTGGCGCCACAGGGTGCTCTGGCCACCACCAGTAGGCAATGGGTGAAGTGTCTTGCCCAAAGAAACAACGACCGAGTATACATTAGTATTTAAGTACATGTTTATGTACATGTACTATTTCTCTCGTGTCATTTTCTGATTGTACTAATTGTAATTATATATATTTTTTATGCAAATATTATTTGTACTCCATATCATTTAACTAAAATCGTCATGGTATACACATGATTGAATCACTGGTCTAGTAATATAACGTAAGACTCAAAATGACTAGAGCGATCACGGCCCAGAGTTGGCAGTTGGTCTTGTAATTGGAAGGTTGCCGGTTCGAGCCCTGGCTCGGACAGTCTCGGTCGTTGTGTCCCCAGAGGGGCCGATGGCGTGATATGGCAGCCTCGCTTCTATCAGTCTGCCCCTGGCAGCTGTGGTTACAACTGTAGCTTGCCTCCATCAGTGTGTGAATGTGAGAGTGAATGAATAGTGGAATTGTAAAGCGCTTTGAGGGTCTTGAAAAGCGCTATATAAATGCAATCCATTATTATTAAAAATGAATCTTATACAACAATCTAGTTACCTTTAGCTATCAATATATTTATCCATACTATATCAGGGTCGTGCAGGCTGGAGCCTATCCCAGCTGTCATAGGGCGAGAGGCAGGGTACGCCCTGGACCAGCCACCAGTCTATCTCAGGGCTAACACAGACAGACACCATATGGACAATTTAGAATCTTCAGTTAACCGAACCCCACTGAGTGCATGTCTTTGGACTGTAGGAGGAAGCCGGACCTTTTTCCTCCCATGATGCAACAGTGTTTAACCACTGTGCTGCCCATCAAACAGTATATATATTTAAAACGCATCAAATTAAACTGGACTGTCTGTCCAATCTGTTTGCAGCTTTAAGTGAACTCAGTGAACCATAACCTGCTGTCACTGGTCACACTGATCAAATATTACTGTCAGTGTGTCTAGAGCTGAAGACATAAATACTTAAAGAAGGGGGTGGCTGTACCTCAGGTGATAGAGCGGGTCACCTACTTGTTGTTGGTTTAATCCCTGTTTTCTTCAGTCTGCGTGGCAAAATTTTCTTGAGCAAAATACTAACGTCAAGTTGCTCTCTGGTGCATCCATCAGGGTGTGAATGTGTGTTAGATAGAAATGACTGACATAGAAAAAAGTGCATGGGTGTGAAGGAGCTGAAGATATCTACCTATTCGGAACCATGATAACAGGGTTCTTGCTGATCGGAGCTGGCTTGGCCCTGGCTTATCGGAGAATTAAGAGAGCGGAACCGGCTGTTCAAACCCCCCCAAGGCTGCCCGCTGGAATTGAAGCGATGGGACGAGGCGCGACCTCTCACAACGAACGCAGCATGGTTAACACCTTGGAGACGCTTACAGCTGCCGTGAAGACTCAAACTAACACCATTGAGCGTATGATGGGATACATCAGAGAGGGGCCTGCTCACAATGACACCTGTCATGGTCCTGGGTCGTGTGACCCAGTGTGTTATGTTTAGCCTATTTTGATGTTTATTGTTTGTTTAGGTTCTCTAAGGTAGTCCAGCCATTTGTATATATTACCCTTGCATTAAGTCTCCCTTGCCCTTCGTGTGTTTATGTCTGTGTGTCTTGTACTGTCAAGTTCATGCTGTCAGTTATGTCATCTCCCCTGTACTAAGTTTCCCTGGGTCATGAGTCCTGTCTGCGTGGTTATGTTTAGTTCTTGTCATGTCTAATTTCCATGTTTCCTGTTTTACTTTGTAAGTCTGTATTCATTGTCAGTGTATTCAGTTGCACCCTCCTGTCCTGTCGTTAGGTTCATGTGTGTCAGCTGTGATCCCATGTGTGGCCACTTCCCCTGATCATCCCTCATGTGTATTTAGTCTCTGTGTTTCATGTAGTCTGCGTCGCGTCGTCTGTGTTATCTCCCCTACCCCTTGTCATAGTTTCCCAGCCTTAACTAGTCCTAGTTTGTACTTTGTTTAGCCATAGTTTTCCCAGTCTATGTTCAGGTTTTCCCTCAGTTGCTTTGCTGCCTTGTTCCTTAAGTTTTCGGCCCTAAATAAAGGCTCGCCTTCTGTTAAGTCCGGTTTTGTGTCCTCACCTCTGTTTGCTCTTGGGTCCTCCACTCACTCCACACGGTCTGCCTCGGCGGTCCCTGACAGACACCCTTGAGCGAAAGTTGGATCACATCGCAGAACGGCTCACTGCAGTTGTGGGGTCTCAGAATCAAAAGAATGACAACACCACGGAACAGAAGTTTGATACCATCATGGGGAGGCTCGCGGCTCTCCAACGGGAGATCGAGAGACCAGTGTCGGAGTGTTAAAGAACAGCTTTGAAATTCTCCTGAGCTGCTCGCATAAAAGAACACGGGAACACGAGGGAACACGAGGCGGGTCTGGGGGCCCGCGCTGGAGAGTCGGCGCAGTGGCAGGATGGCTGCTGTGTTGCCTGGGATTACTCCTTATCCCCTACCCAACCCTGTTGCTGGTCACGTGCTCTATAATGTTGTACTGTGGACATTTATGTGCTTTCTGTGCAGAGGAGTTTTTTTGTTTCCTGTTCTCATGCTGTCCTC
>NW_024585047.1:0-1022 GCF_018398535.1 Haplochromis burtoni
AGCTTCTTCAGTTCTAAGGTCAAATGGTGGAGAGTCCCAGATTAAGAAGGAAACATTTTTTGTATTTTATTCCAAGCATTTACAGAGTCCAAAGATATTCCTTGAGCTCTATTTTTTTTTTATTGCATTTCATTTTTGAAACAGTTTCCTATTTTCTGATGTCAGAACTTTATTTTCTCCCTCAAGGGAAGACGTAGGTAATCAGTTCACTTAATTTGTTTGTCCATGTCTGGCTGTCTGTTAGAAACTGAACATCCACAATTTTAAATATATCACTGAGTTGCTTTAATTTCAGTAAAAATTTCTGTCAAGGTCACACCCAACGTAAAAAACAAAAATGTATACTGCAAACAATTTCTTTCTTTTTTCTGTTATATTTTTTTTAATTGTTTTTAAAAGCATCATCTTTAAACTTGACAGCTATATAGTAGCCCTAGGAATGCGGTACATTACCAAGGCTGGCCAAACATTTGACCCTGATTGTTAGGGCCCAAGGTCAAAAATGCAATGAACCATGTTGATTAATATAGAAAGAGCATAGAGGGAGCTTTGTAACAAAACTTTGAAACAAAATATACATATTTTTTAGTACAATGCCATATGGTGTCACAATAATGCCATAAAGTTTCACTCACAAACTGCATGAATATGTCTTAAAATGTAAAGTTTTCACAAATCATAATTTCAGTCAATTCTGCTACTCATCTAGATAATAAAATACACCATTTTAGTAGGTAAAGCAACATTGGCCAAAGATCAGCCTACAGTGTTATTAAAGCACGTTATAACATGTTGTAATACAAAATGTCATAAAATATCCACATTTTGGTTTAGCCCTTTCACTATGCTCGGAGTTGTACTCTGAATGCTCTTACTGAAACATGCTGGTGACATCAAAGAGAAAATGAGCAGATATATCAGGGAGGCGAGTTTGTGTGTTTGTCAGCTGTTTGTGTGGAGTTGTTCTTTATGTTCACCTCAAATCAACCTGAGTGTCATTTCTCTTTAGTTCTGATCTCACT
>NW_024585047.1:2404-3828 GCF_018398535.1 Haplochromis burtoni
AAGGATCCTCAAATGGTTCAATCACCTTGAATCTAGTCCCTTTTAGCCCTTTCTAATAGACCAAGCTGAGACTCTTGAGAGAGCCCAGATACAAAGGAAGCCATTTTGACCCTCAGTCATCTTTTTGGTCTCTTCCTACAGAGCTCATGGCCATAGTAAGAATGTTCGCCGATAAACCCAAAGCGTTTTTTTCATCTCTCCATTAAATATAACATAGCGTGCTTTTGTTTTTGCTCCCATTTGTCATGAGCTAAACATTTAATGTTCGCCAATAAACCCAAAGCGTTTTTTTCATCTCTCCATTAAATATAACATAGCACTACATCTGTGTTATAGAGGTGCACCAGTCCTTTATAAGCAAGATCAGCAAAATACTTGAACAAGTGGACTGTCCTTAAACTAACTTACATCTTTCATTCTGCAGACATTGATACAGATGTGGTGTACTCAGCAGTGAGAACTGAAGATGTCACTTGTGGACACATAGCCATCAAACCAAAGAAGATCAGAGGTACAGCTGCTGTTTGTCTGAACAGAGTGAAAACCAACTGTTCTTTTCATGTCCTCACGTTTCCATTCTACACTGAACAAAAATATACACGCAGTGCTTTTGTTTTTGCTCCCATTTGTCATGAGCTAAACATTTTCTACATACACAAAGAACCCATTACTGTTCACAAATTTGTCTAAATCTGTGTTGACATGCCACACCTGTGAGGTGGGATGGATTATCTCCGCAAAGGAGAAGTGCTCACTAACAGAGATTTAGACAGATTTGTGAACAATATTTGAGAGTAATAGGTCTTTTCCTCTATGTTGAGAATGTTTCAGATCTTTGAGTTTAGCTCGTGAAAAATGGGAGCAAAAACAAAAGTGTTGCGTTTATATTTTTGTTCTGTGTAATTTAGCTAATCCTAACATGATGTCATCATTTGGTAGTCACAGATAATCAGGGAGGACCACCCTGTTTCTGCACTAATAAGCATTGTTAGTGAGCAAGGATGTCACACATGCAAGCTAAACCAACAATCCAGAATACTGGGTCATTGAATACTAGGTAACACTGGGTAGAACACTACAACTAGAAAAATGTAAACCATTTGGTGCAGTCCTAGTTATAAGAACACCATCCAGGAAGGTACTGTTTGGATACTACATGTTCAATTCAATTTTATATTTACAGTGCTAGATGACAACGGTAGCCAGAAGGCACGTTCCATTATAAGGTAAAGATACTACAATAATACAGGAAAATCAGAGAAACCCCAACAATCCGATGATACCCTATGAGCAAGCACTTTGATGACAGTAGCAAGGAAAAACTTAAAAAAAAAAAAAAAAAAGAAACCTCCAGCAGAACCAGGCTCAGGGAGGGGTGGGAATCTGGTGTAACCAGGTGGGGGTGAGGAGAGGAAGACAGGAAA
>NW_024585047.1:3848-10544 GCF_018398535.1 Haplochromis burtoni
TACAGGAAAATCAGAGAAACCCCAACAATCCGATGATACCCTATGAGCAAGCACTTTGATGACAGTAGCAAGGAAAAACTTAAAAAAAAAAAAAAAAAGAAACCTCCAGCAGAACCAGGCTCAGGGAGGGGTGGGAATCTGGTGTAACCAGGTGGGGGTGAGGAGAGGAAGACAGGAAAAAGACATGCAACATATAAACCGAACCGCGTGTGGTGGTGGTCTGAATGTTCAGCCTGTCTGAGAAATCGTTTCCTTCTTTTAATTCTTAATGTTATTCAATGGAGTTGATGACTGTGGCTTTGAAAGAGGAGGGGAGAGAAACCACTGATATCACATGCACCAGTATGATGACTGAAAGCTGGAAAGCTTTAAAATTACAGGGAAAGTCTGCGTCTATGAATTTCATAGCTGAGTAAGACACAGGTAAAATCTTAGCAATATTTGAAGCTGATGTGATTCATAATACAGTTAGGCTATACCAGTCTGAACTGGGACTGTGTGTGATGCAGAGAGGTGGAGATTGGAGGTCTTGATTGAACTACAAAGCTTGTAATCATGTTTCCTGTTGTTTGAACTGTGTGTGTTTGTATTCAGACTTTAAACCAGAGCCAGACGTCGTCTACTCTTCACTGAAGTAGTCCACCAGTCCAACCACTGATGTCCATCTGCTGATCTCTAACTGGTCCCCCCAGCACCTCAGAACAGAGGAAATCCACATGTTGAAACAATTTTTATATGCTTCATATCATTTTCTAACCAAATTATACTCAAATAATTAAAAAATAAAATAATTTGTCCTAATTGAAATGCAATCGGTCATATACAAATGTTAGTTATTTTATGACACCAACGTCTTTGATATCTTTGCATTATTAAAGATATATATATATATTTTTGTTGTTGTGACACTTTCGTCGTGTGGTTCAGTGGGTTTCACTGAGATGTCAGATGGAAACTTTAACTTGTTTACTTGTGGCTAACTGATGCACATCTCTCTTCAATGCAGGAAACACACACAGTACAGGAAAAAGCAAAGCCATCATTCAATACTGTGAACTGCACAGCAGAGCTTCAGTACAGGATATGTCTGTTTGAGACTGAAAGACTTTATGTCCCTGGACACTCAGAAACCAACCAGCAGCAGGTGACATGGTGTACATTTTCATTTTAATGTGTTTAATTTAGTTTAAATGTGAGAATTGCCCAGTGGTTTCAACAATTTTGCCTTTTTTCCCTCATTTAAATTGATTATAAAATGGAAAATTTGGGGTTAGTCTTTGACAGCTGAACTTACTTTTTATTCAATAATCCCAAGCATCATTTCAGTTATCATTAGTCCTTGTGGGAAACCTTCACAACGTCACAAACAGACTTTTAACATCCAAACTTAGAAAATATTTTTTGGGCTAAACAAATCCTTTAGATCTTGCCCTGAGGTCTTTTCTGAAAACTGTTTGGTCACCACCTACAGACCAGTCAGTTCTTCTCATTAGCATTAAATTTTTTGTGGTCTGAAACTACAAACTTCTGAACATGTAACAAACACATACAAGGAACGCCATAACCAATTGGCTAGCATAGCATACAAGAACATCTGTGCTGAATACAGTCCAGAGGTGAAAATGAGACACACCCTCTAGGGTGATTGAAAATGATCAAGCTAAGACCCTGCAGAACTTTCAGACACAGAAAAACATTAAAACATTTTGTGATACAGATGTTTTAATGCTTCAGTTTATAACTTCTGTTATTCTGGAAAGACAGAAGAATTCCCAACTCAGCACTTCCTGCATTTGCCCTAAACTTCCTATTTGACTGTCCCTAAAGTACCTCACCTAGGATGTGAAATGAAGGATCCTCAAATGGTTCAATCACCTTGAATCTAGTCCCTTTTAGCCCTTTCTAATAGACCAAGCTGAGACTCTTGAGAGAGCCCAGATACAAAAGAAGCCATTTTGACCCTCAGTCATCTTTTTGGTCTCTTCCTACAGAGCTCATGGCCATAGTAAGAATGTTCGCCAATAAACCCAAAGCGTTTTTTTCATCTCTCCATTAAATATAACATAGCACTACATCTGTGTTATAGAGGTGCACCAGTCCTTTATAAGCAAGATCAGCAAAATACTTGAACAAGGTGTTGAAGTATTTTGCAATCTTGGTCACAAAATGCTTAACAAAACGCTTCACATGAAACCCTTCATTCGAGTCAGGAACTATCTCAACCCAGAGTGTACACTCTGCTTTATTCCAGTTAGGAATGATAGTATTAAACTGCTGAAGGTCTGAATTCTTATTCCAGCTATTTCATACTTGGGTACAAAGTGCTTGAGTGTGAGGTGGAGGTCTTTATTCTGTAAACCACAATGTCTGCAAAAACTAGAGAGATCCTAAAATCACTGAACCTAATAATGAATCCAATACACTGTCCTTGTTGGCTATAGAAATTCTGTCTGTAAAAACCATGAACAAAATTGAAGATCAAAGTGCAGCTCTGGTGGAGTCAAACAAGCATCAGGAAGGAGTCTGAGTTGTTGTGGACAGTGCTCACTAACCTCACTACAGTAGCACAAGGACTGGATTTCCTGCAGAAATTGATCAGATATCCATCCATCCATCTAAATATTTTAACACCTAGCAAAAAACACCCTGAGTAATGTAACTGAATGTATTCTCCGAGATGAAAACCACATTTATCCACCTGAATCCAAAGTCTGAGTAATGGACTTCCTGTCCTCTCCAGTATTATGGCATTGATCTTACAAAAACAAGCTGAGGATTTATAGTTGTAGAAAAAAAATCACTCAGCAAAGTTTAATGTCATTTTTTTCTACAATGGCTGATCTAACAACTCAAACAAAAAGGAAATACTGTGGATGTTAATTGCTTTGTGGGGATTAGTAAAAATGTTCATAAATTAAACCACTGGACGAAAGGATCTGTAGTTTAGTTAAAATAATGCACATCTGAAGTTTTATTTGGGCAACATTTTTCCTTAGCTAATGGCATGGACTCAGCCACAGGTCCACCTTGCAAAACCCAGATGTCAAGTGTGGTCAAACCTGTGTCATAACTGAGAAACAAGTTTCAAAGCAGTTCAGTTTAGGCCCATTTTGTTTTGGTGTTCCCTTTTATTAGCAAGATGAATTTCGAGTTAAAACAAGGTGAATGAAAAAGAAGACAGAACATATCAAATGGTTTTGTTAATGCTTAATTTTGTCTTCTCTTGAGTCCTGAATGTAAAACCAAAGCAGCAACTTCCTGTTGTTCACTACAGCGTGTTCCATTTTGGCTAATAATACTGTTCATGTTGTGAGAACATGTTTGCTTTGTGCTTTGTGGTGAAGTGCATCAGTTTGCATTAACAGAAGATAAAAGCTCTGTGGTCGACCGCCTTTTTTGCACAAACACCCACGGGTTCCTTCTGGTCAACTGTTTGTTCACAACAGAGGTGCTAAGCACTGGAAAAAATTAACCCTTAAGTGTGCAGTGCTATTACAGTTGCTGCTGTTAAAGTGATTTACGTGTTTGATTCTTCAGACACTGATCCAGCTCCAGTGTATTCAGCTGTGAGAAAACAAGATGCCACTTATGAACAATTAGCCAAAGAGGACCAGAGGTACAGCTGCTCTTTATCTTTAACTCTGAAAAAAGCCAAGCAAGTTGTTTTTCTTCCTGCCAAGTTAAACTACTCCTTTTTAAACACAGTGAACAGTGCTACCCTACCTATTTCCAGTTTGTATTATCCACAAAGCTAAAGACATACTTACCGTACTCAAGTACTCAAATTAAACTTACTAAAAAAATTAATGCAAAGAAAAAAAGATTAAAAAAAGAAAACATATGACGCACAATAAACAATTTGATGTGCAGTAACGTCTTGCAATCAATGTGCTGTTAAATGGCTACAGGATCTAGAACTGAAAGAGCAAACATTTACTCTTCCTAGTGGCTGAAAACTGGCTGGTTGTCGCACTTTTTTGACCACATTTCCAAGATGGTGATCACAAAGTTTCAAGCCTATCTGAGCTTTTCATCACTGGCTCTGTGAACCTGCTGAGAACCAAGAATAAAAAAGGATCTTACAGTTTAATTTCTTTGTCCACTACAGAGGACATAATGGATAGGCTGGGTGTCAGGAGGTTAAGAACTCATTTTATTAAGCTTTTTGGTTTTTAACTTTTTAATGTAATTTAATTCTGTAGATGAACTAATTGTTAAAGATTGCTAAGTTCCAGGTTTGAGTATTGTGAATACCATGGTTAATTCAAGACATATTTAAAGTGTTGGCATCAGTTGAAGATGCTAATATGATTCTAAGTAAATATTTTAGTATATTTTAAGAAAAAAGTAACTTTAATGCCATTAATATGTTATTTATATTCCCACAGCTGTGATCCAGTATCTTTGAACTATTATTAAATGTTTGTTTAATAATGCTGCAAATTAAATTTTTTTTCCTGTGGTTCTGAGGGTTTGACTGAGGTGTCACATGGAAAATTTGACTTGTTTGATAGTGGCTAACTGATACATGTCTGTCTTCAGTGCAGGAAACAAACACTACACTGAAACTGCAGACTAACAACAGCAGTAACATCATTAAGTAGCCATAGATGTGTGAGAAAATCTTCAATATAGGAAGTATCTGTTTGAGACTGAAAAGCACACTTTTAGAGACCAGCGAGTATGGTTTTTTTTTTTTTCCTTTAAATTGTTCAATATCCCCAGTAGTTCAAACATGAATCTATTCATTTTCAAATGGTTTAAATTCAGTTTTGGGGGGTTGTCTACTGGTCAGACAAAAGCATATTTCAACATATTAGCTTGGACACCAGAAAAAGTTTTGCAAGTGTTTGTATTGGCTATTTTACAAAGGGCTTGTGCACAAGAGATAATATTTTATGAGAACAAGTATTTAAGTTATTCACATCTATTGAAAAATGTATTGTTGAATGATAATCTGGCTCTGGATTATGGAGTAAATGAATGAAATGGATAGGCTAGATGTGCTTCTCTCCAGCCAGGAGATCTTGCTGTTCTCAGACAATACCAAGGAATCCCTAAATCCGCTGAAACTCATAATCCCTATAGAGTTTCCTGGTGCTCCACCTCTTACTCCTGCTCTTCTGAGGGCACAGAAGAGGTGGAGTAATCAGCTGAGGGCTCTGTAATTTGGTCATCAAAGAATTCCCAACTCAGCATTTGCCCTTGGCCGGTGACAAGGCAGAGTCCAACGCCCACTGGGAATGAGTCTGAATTATTGCCTGCAATGCGGACCAACCTCTTGCAACAGTTGTACAAGAACTGAAACCCCATACTCTTTAAACACCTTACACAGAATACTTCAAGGGACATGCTCAAATGCCTCTAAACTCCACAAAACACATATAGACTGGTTGAGCAAACTCCTGTGCACCTTAAAATGTCCTTGAGAGGATAACGAGCTGGTCCAGTGTTCCACGGCCAGGATGAAAACGACAATGTTCCTCCTGTATCAACTAAATGGTCTTTCCTCGGGAGGCTGAAGAATGCGATCCCCCTATCACTCGATCTCACCGTTAAAGATGCGCACTCAGACCAAAGCACAAACATTTGTTAAAATTATTTTTATATTTTACATTTTTATATATTGTATATTGTTTATTTAGACTCAAAGAACTCAAAAAAATCACATACTTGAAATACCAGTTAAAATTGTATTTTTTTTCTTGTTTTGTTCTGCCAGGATTGCAACTGTCATATAAATATGTTATTATGTTTTATAACAGCAGTAGTTTTAATGCTATTTGTATTTTATGCATGCTTATTGATTCGTGTTCAGCTGTGATCTGGTTTCTTTGCATTATTAATAAAACCTTTGGTCTCACCTTTTTTGCTGTGTGGTGATGTTTGTTTCACTAATGTGACAGATGGAAAATTTCATTTGTTTGGTTGTGGCTAAATGATAATTAGAAAAAATATATATCTTCAGTGCAGAAAGCCAACTTTAGACTGCAACCGCAGACTAAAACCAGCAAAAACATTGTTCAGTCTCTGAAAGATGTGCAGGAAAGCTTCAGTACTTCAGACTGAAACACTTGTACTAATACTAGTATCTGAGGAAATATTTTTTGACACTTGATCTTTTTAATTGATTGGTCTAAAGCATCACATTTTTACACTGTTATTTACACTGTCACATTTCACTGTTATTGCTCTGGGAAAATTTCAGTGTCACAAACAGAACTTTAACATGACAACAAGAACTGAAAGGTTTTGGTGTCTGAAACTAGAAACTCATGAACATGTGATATGACTCAGACTGGACTTCTTTTTGCAGCATACCTCATGAAACAGCACAGAGCCTCTCCTAATAAACCACCCAGAAGCTTGAAATGACCATGACTCATGTTTCAAGTCTTCCATCTACTGGTTTTACTGGGTATTATACCAGAGCCGGATAACCTCTTAATATCCACCAGTTGACTAATGAAGCAATTTTATTTTGTTATCTTGGATTTTAGACCCACCTAATCAAACTTTAATCAGCATGGATTTTATATGCAAAAGATATGCATTGCGCCCATATGCAAATTTTAGAGAGAATTAATTTGAAATGTGATGTCTTCAAACTTTGTTTTCCCATGATAACTTTTTTATATGTACAGTGTGTATATGCCCTACACGGCAAGTTCGAAAACCAGATAATTTTGAATTTTG
>NW_024585048.1:0-2579 GCF_018398535.1 Haplochromis burtoni
CGTGCTGTAGGTTATTGTTATGTACTACATTTGTTACTCATTTATGAAGCACAGTACATGTTTCGTACTTGTAATTACCGCTACTTGTACATATACCTAAAAAGTTATGCAAATATGTACCCCTAATTTGTTTTTCAAAATATTAATAAAAGGGATGTGTCTCCAAACAGCCATCTCTTTCCTGACAATTCCCTTTGTGCATATTCTCTTACATATGATAAGTCAACATTGAAACACCTGCGGCTTTTAGTCAGGTGCGGCTAATGTATGTACAAAACAGGATTTTCCCCTGATTTTAGCTTGTGCGGCTAATATTCAGGTGCGCTTTGTAGTCCGGGAAATACGGTAGATCACTTAAATTACACAATTGAAAGCATATGTGTATTGTTTGTGTATTTATACACAAGGACTCATATATATTCAAATAATTTAAAAATAACATTTACCTGTTACTACCACACACCAAATTTGGTTGTTGGTACTTCCTCGCTTGTGTAGCCACTAGGTAACAAACGGTCAACACTGCCCCTAGCACCCTGGAGCACTTCTGTTGTGTTTTGGAATTTGTACGCGCTTCGGAATTTGTTTGTGCTTCTGAGTTTTTACGTGTTTTGGAGTTTGTAAATATACTTTTATTTACTCACTCCACTTAAAATGTAAATAATAAATCATATAATATTAAAACCAACTATTTACATTTCAACTTTTAACTATTCAAATTTTTTAGCTTTTTCCTTTTAAACAAAATGAAAGTGAAATAACACAAAACACTGCAAACCACAGCACAATTAAATGTATTAAATTGGCTGGCTCTCTTTCTCTCTCTTTCCCTCCTGCTCTGTTCCTGTGCTACTGCGAGTGTAACTACCACACCTCCCCCCTCTGCTCAGTGCAAGCACAAGGCTTGCGCGCAGACTGAGGTTGAAAAAAGAGCGAGAGATAGGGTGAGAGAAAGGAAAAAAAAACTTTGTTCCGACACATCACTAAAATAGAGTGCAGAGTCCTGGCCTGACGAGGTAACTCATCTGTGTTGAACCATCCACTTCACCACAGGTTGTTTGGTTTCCCCGATGTATAAATCCTGGCAATCCTCCTGGCACTTAACAACATAGATGATATTACTGTGTTTGTCCTTTAGGTGGACAAATTTCTGGCGCATGACGGTCATGAGAATTTGCATAATTATGATGAAAAAACTGACTCTCAGCCCATTGTTCCTTCAGTGGTGCTGGTTTCAGTCATTATGCAAATGTATTGTTTATAAGACTGGGGAAACCTGCAGTCAGCTGAGACTGAATTAAGTCACTTGGATGAGTGACGAAACATTTCTCCCACGTAAAACGTTATGTCAAATGAACAGAATCAACTTTTGGAGACATCTATCAGAACACCTCAAATGATTTCTGAATGGACAAAGGCCGTTGTTTATAGTGTATCACAACGTTGACATGACACAATAGAGAGGTAAAGAGTTGCATTCAGTGACCGACTATAATGCACTCCAGCCGGTCTACTCAATTCAAATATTAAGGACACAGAAGAACGTGGTTTAAACTCATTTAAACTGTTGTTTTTCTAAAATTTGTAAAATTCTGTGCAGAACTGAACTTCTCTTTTATGTTTGATGTTTTGCAACAGGTATTGGTTCCACTGTAAGTCCACCATGTAGAAAAAAATCACACAGTGACTGAATGAGTAAGCTCATGAGTTACCAGAAAGTCGTTTGCGTGAGTCCCTGTTCAGATACTAACATATTAGAAATCACCGTTACATATGAGGTCATAGAAAACAACACAAAAAACTAGAATATGTGATCAACTTATAGTCAGCAGTGGTCAAAGATTCCAAAATAAAAGTCTTGCTCTCAGATTCAAATATGTTCTTTATAGAATCTAAAAATAAAAATGCTCTTCATTAACAGCGTTAGCTGTTTCTGGTTTACTGTCATGCTCAGCACATAAATATGGTAGCAATACTATAAGTTTGTAAAGAAAAAGGAAAGTATGTAAATAAAGCAGACGTGCTTCAAGAGAGCAGAGAAGAAAAGCAAATTTTTTTGCTTTAAGTTACAAAAGCAAATCAAACCTTTAAAAAAAACTGTTTCCAACATGTCATGAAAACATGAATTCAAAAACAGCTCTGCTGTTTCCAGAATTATACTCACATACACTAACAGATGGATGAGCTTTAACACTCTGTCTCGTTGGTCCAGCTGTGAGTCCGTTACCGTGATGTATGGAGCAGCAAATTTGTGCTATTTGTGCTGGAACTACGCTGCACACAGCTGATATTAGCCAGGAAACTGTTTCAAGCCAAGTTCAGGAAAGAGAAGTGAAACATTAATAAGGAATCAAACAGTCTGAGAGGCATTTTTGCAAAAGTTCAGAATCAGCAAAATCAGGAAGGTTCATTAGGAGAGGATTTCTGTTTCATTTTTAGAAGGGTTACATGTCCTGGGTCTAGTTGCGGCTTGCCCCTCTGAGGGCGGGGGTACCTGGACCTGGGATATAGAGTATGTTTGGGGAGTGCGACTGTCTGTGCAGTGTCTATTTGTGTCTGTCTACACGTTGGGTGAGTGC
>NW_024585048.1:4032-8039 GCF_018398535.1 Haplochromis burtoni
ATATATATATATAAATGTTAAAAGCTTTTCAGAAACCAGCATCAGTGTCCTGTTATTGAGCGTGAGTTGACATTATTGAAGAGCAGGAAGACTCTTGGCAGTTTTTTAAGTATAAAAATTTACTGAGGGGGACACTGACATTAAAGTGTTCACTGACTAACATAGAGGAAAAATTATGCCTTAAAAGTTGCACATAGTTAAACACAAGGAGCATGGAGTGAGTTTTTCCTCTTTCAAGACAAACCAAGTGTAAATGTATGTGTTGGTCCTCACATGAGAAGTGAGTCACTGTTTCTGTTCCTCTTTCTATCATAACCACAACAGGCAGAAGACTGCATTTCTTCTTAGGGAAATTCTTCAAGGGCAGATAGGCCTCCACACCTTGGAGGGCCTGAGATGTTCCCAGAGAAGTGGAGTCTAAGACTAACTGTGAATGTGTGTGTGAATGGGTGGATGACTGGATATGTAAAGTGCTTTGGGGTCCTTAGGGACTAGTAAAGCGCTATACAAATACAGGCCATCTACCATTTACCCGACCTGACATATAGACACAGACGAAGAGGCACACGCAGTAACATGCACAGTAAACGTGCATTCCCACCCTCATGCACACATAGACAAATACTCGGCACTCACCCAACATGAAGACACAAAACACAAATAGACACTGTTCAAACTGTTCAAACAGACACAGTCATTGCCTATGTGGGCAATGACTGTGTCTGGCAGTGTACTATCTGGCAGGGATAGCTCAGTAGGTAGAGTGGTGGCCCCATGATCGGAAGGTCGGGGGTTCGACTCCACTGAACGGCTACCCTGAGGTACCCCTGAGCAAGGTACCGTCCCTACACACTGCTCCCCGGGCGCTACACTGGTGGCTGCCCACTGCTTCACTGGGTGAATGGGTTAAATGCATAGGAACTATTCCCCTATGGGGACTAACAGGCACACTTTACTTTACTTTACTTTACACTTTATGTAGCAGGTGTATCAGAAAATCTCAGGAGAGTTTTCTCCAACCATTACATCCCAGTGTACTTCAGACCCAGCAAAACACTCAGACACAAACTGGTTCATCCGAAAGACAAAACTCCTAAAAACAGACTTAATGTAGTGTATGCTGTACAGTGTAGTGAGGGATGCACAGATCTCTACATTTGAGAGCCCAAACAGACACTTCACAAGTGCACAACGTAGAGCCACCTCCACGAGACAAGACTCAGCAGTCCATCTGCATCTAAAGGACAGAGGTCACTCTTCAAGGATGCCAATGTTCACATTTTTGACTGACAATACAGATGGTTTGAAAGAGGAGTGAAAGAAGCCGTTTACGTCCACTGTGAACGACCAACTTTGAACGGAGGCGGTGGTTTGCACCTGCTGTCCATCTGAAAACAAGGCACAATTTGATATTGCATTAATTTATTATTTAATTATTTACACTTATAAACTGTTGCACATAATCCCTAATAAAGTAATAATAGAAAAATTCTATAGAAAAACATTGCGTTTGTTATTGTTCATATTTGAGTACCTATCCTAGCTCCTTACAACATATGTCTGGACAGTGCTAAATCATGAGTAATAGGTTCTTTAGAATACTATATATACTGGGGCCACACGTTTGCATCATGATCCTGATCCAGAATACCTCCCTTATTTTTTTATTCCTAGTGGTATAATAATAAAGTTATAAATATAAAAAAAAGTATTTATGAGGATTCAATTTGTTTGACTATCCACTTAATTAAATGTTTAAACTGTAGAGATACAATAATTTTGCTGCTGTAAAATCAGCATTTTCATATTTGAAATATAAATATCTAATACAATCTGTTACTTACTTTAATTTTTTATTAGTTTTTTTCATAATATCATAATTATGATAATCCATAATTATGCTGATATGCATATTAGATAGTTTTTAGTGAAACGGAAGTCTGCTAGAAAGGCTGTTAAAAGTCCTGTAACTTGGTGTGTAGTGTTCCCTAAAATGGTGGACAGAGCTACAGACCCATGACGCCCTTACCCAGTTAGCTAGAACATAATAACCAGCACTACTTGTGCAGCACATAAAAGGACAGGTAATGTTTGTTGCGCCCACAGCACGCTCATTTGTTTTAATTCATCAGTTGTCAGAAGACAACTTACCAATGTGTACATAATAACCTATTACTGCTGTGTGCTGTAGACTATAGAGTAAGCTGTACCTACTTACTAGTTTTGTCACATCAGTCTGTGTCTCTGAGTTAATTTCTGTTTCTCCTAAAGCTCTGAACCACCAAAGCGGGGCAATAAATGAGCATGTTCTTAGCGAGCTCGTATACCTCATAACCAGCACTCTCTGACGTCATTGATTAATGATAGTCATGTGACTGATACGAGCCAGATAATGATTAGTAGTTAAATATTATTGCTGAGTAGCACAGACAGGACTTCACATGCACACACATTAAAAAAAGAATTGCCTCAAGAAAAGGGAACTTGGGGCACCCACAGGGGAAGAGCCCCACCCCTCGCACGTGCACGTGGAAACATGACATTCTTGTAAAATACTGAAACACTTTTTTTTTTTAAAAATTTTATTTAAATGTGCTCCATTCTTTTCCCACTGAAACCAGCACAATCCCACTGTGATGAAAACAATATTTGAACTTAAATATATTCTGAATCAAAGTTGTCTGTGATTCCCTTATTTTTCCTTCTTTCCCTTACAGATCCTGTCCTGCAGGATAAACATCAGTTGGTGGTTCCCTGTATGCAGCTCTTACAGTCTGTGTTGGTGATTAGTTGTGTGCGATGCTGCATATTTTGGTATCAATCCGATACCAAGTAAATATGCGCCAGTATCGCCGATACTACTACCGATACCGATACTTTTCAATACATAAGGTGGACGCATCATTGAATTGCTAAATCGCAATAAATTTTCATGACCTTAAGTGTTTTTTGTGATGTTTCCTTATTTTGTATTATTAAATAGTTAAAACCCAGGACATAATTAGGAGAAATAATTTATTCATAATTAAATTTAAAAAATGCTTTATTTTTGTGGCAGTGCCGCTACAGGTGAGAGGGACTCTCCTTCACGTCATCTACAATCATGCCTCGCCGGCTTAAAACCTGTGCGCTATTTGTGCTGTTGTTGTTTTTGGTGTTGATTTGTTCGGCTGGCAGCAGGAGAGCTGCAGCCGTTGAATGTACTGTTACAGCAACCGTGTGATTACTGTAATGTTGGACAACGCGTGGCTCGGGTGATGATGAGTAAAGACACACAGAGGTAACTGAAACACAGTACACAGGCAATGAGAATGACTGGGAAATAAACAGTGAACATGAAATAAAGCGCTGGAGCAACGAACCCTGACAGCTGCCCCCCCTTCAAAGGCTGGCACCCGACAGCCTAAAGAGAAACAACCCAAACCAGGGTAGACAGAGGGGGCCTAGGACGGAGGGACGGAGTCCAGAATAAATCAGCTGAGCATCTCGGGAGGTCAGGTTAGATCCTGGCCGCTAGCTGGACATCAGTCACCCCCACTCGAAGTACAGGAAGGGGGGCAGGAGTGGACTGAGCCTGAGCTGCATTCATTATTGGAGCATGTATGGAAATGGATGTTGGCTGGGCATCAACTGCACATACCCGAGGGACTGGCACGGATCCAGAGACATGCTGAGCCCTAGCCACCTGAGGAGCGTGGACAGGCTGAGACTTAGCAGCGTTCACCTGAGCAGGTGGAAAAGGTGAAGGGGAAGGCTGAATCTGAGCCACCCTGCTAGCAGGAGAAGGCTGAGTAATTGGTGTGGCAATAATAATCGAACTGGAGGTATAAACAGGTATAGTGGTGTGTGTCTGTAGTGGGAGCTTGAGAGGAGGAAGCAGTGTCTTTGGGAACAGGGTAGTGATTAACCTTAATCAAATAGTCCAGAATATAATCACAGTAGAGGTGTGTGTGTGTGTGTGTGTGTGTGTGTGTGTGTGTGTGTGTGTGTGTGTGTGTGTGTGTGTG
>NW_024585048.1:8893-10544 GCF_018398535.1 Haplochromis burtoni
TGAACTGTAATCAACAAACAGCATTCGCACATAGTTACCCTGTTTCTTGTCCACGTGGCTGAGGGTGGTGTGCAGGACGTGGGCGATGGCGTCCTCAGTGCTGGATCTGTCCTGGTATCTCATCAGGGGTGGAGAGTCTCTGTCTCAACTCCCCTCACCTTCTTAGTCTCTCTTGATTTTGGACACTTACAGAAGAATATCAAATATCTGTTAACTTGCAGGATGAAAACACATTTTTCTAATAGAATCAGAAAAAAACCCCAAAGAGAAATAGGATATACGTTCAAATGTTGGGCTTCACAACAAAGGTGACATGATTTACTGTCTGTCTTATTATTAGTGGTGCTATGTAGCTCTTTTAACTATAAATTATCTATAACTATAAACAGCACAGCATGGTTGAGTACTCTCGATTCGCAGGCTAGATGTTTGGTCCCCGTAACTACACTTTGCTTAAAGAGTGAACTGTCTCCTTGGTTTACTCTAAAACATTTAAGTCCATTTGGCTTTACACTGACAAACAGACCCAACTATGGTAGAAAACAAAACTAACCAACCAAAGCTTGTATGACCTGAGCCACGTTAAGTGGTGATATCACTAATGACCCGTCCTTCAAATCTGGGCAAAAGGAGGACGCATTTGTTGGCTGCATTTGGAGCAGCCTTCAAATTTGGACAGTCTACGTTGCGTTGTTGTGACATAATCAGTCTACAAATGCAGCCTCTGAAGGATGTGGCCCCTGAATTTGGACACAGCCAGTAAGAGAGACTGGGGGAACTTCTAGACAGCACTGATGGCATCCTCACGCTGGAGAAGAGTAAAGGAGTCTGACCTCTGACCCATTTCACATGCTCCCTGTTTCACACCAATATTTCTTAGGGGATCAGGCCAGTGGTAAAAAGACTGCTCCCTGTTTTTTGTTACTCCTTCTCTCTAAAGAAACTTTGAGGTGTCAGCACAAACTGTAGAGCAAACTGTGATTTGGAGAACTCTTACAGCTCTGTTATCCAGTGATTCAATCATTCAAGTACATTTTATGTTTTATGTTATAATTTTGTTTAAATTAATGCCACTGATTTATTTTCAAAGTCATAGCAGACACAGATACACTGCAAGCTAAAATCTGTGTGGAACTATCACATGAACACTGACCACAGTTGACCAGACCAGTTCAAATTTGTACATTGGTCAGGTTTCACTATCAGTCAGTTTGGTCAGAGCGGCTCAGACAATATGGACCCACAACACTCAGAATAAGGCTCACGTGCAGACTGGCTTTATCACGAGGTTTCCTCTCGCCAAAGTTTGACTTCTGTGATCAGAACAATTCTGGATAAGATGGGCCTGCGGGGGAAATTTAGTACAAAGTTCATCTGGTGCTCACATGAATCCTGTGATGAAAGCTTTATTTCACTGAATGTTTCTTCAAAGCTCACTTCAACATGTTGAGGTCAAGAATGAAAGTGCAGACTGAGAGTGGATCACATGATGTTTAAGGTGTGTCATGTGACATGTTCAGTATTGTCACACATGTCTAGATTGTCCCTGATATCATAACTGCTCAAACACTGATGATTATATTTGAAGAATTATTCCTGATGGCAGCAAAGTTTGAATGGAGCTCTCTGTCTGTGCTGATTTGTCGCCCTC
>NW_024585049.1:0-2923 GCF_018398535.1 Haplochromis burtoni
AAACGGTACTTGTATGCGCCCTATGATCCAGTGCGCCTTATGTGTGTGTTAAATACAGTAATGGCACACATAACTGAGACTGCGCCTTTTAGTACAGTGCGTCTTATGGTCGTGAAAATACGGTAATTACATTTTATATGATGGATTTTGCAGAAAAAATAGAAACGCCCTGAAAGGTCTATTGCTTTATTACCTATTCAGGTTGTGTATCTTGTTTTTAAACAGTAACTAAGTAACATTTTCTATCAGTCGGGCAGGGATAGCTCAGTAGGTAGAGTGGTGGCCCCATGATTGGAAGGTCGGGGGTTCAAATCAACCGAACGGCTACCCTGAGGTAACCCTGAGCAAGGTACTGTCCCTACACATTGCTCTCCGGCCGCTGGATTGGTGGCTGCTTCACTGAGTGAAGGGAGAGAGGAATTTTGCCACAATTTAAATTGCTATTAAGTAACCCATTACTTTTGAAAATAAGTAATCAGCAAAGTACTTTTTTGGAGAAGTAATCAGTAATTATTTACTAATTACTTTTTTCAAGTAACTTGACTAACACTCGTGATGAATAGTAAGATGACACGCCATTTCCTCTCCAGCTTACGAGTTATCTGCTTCAAGGTGCACAGAGTTACCAGGAAGTCAAGTTCTTCTGATTTGAGACCTTATTTTTCACAGGAGCTACAGTGTCCAGAGTCATATCAACAAGTTAATGCTTGCATTGGAATCAGGACTGTAGTTCTGACTCAGCTGCTGATATTATTATGTTTTCATTTAAACAGATGTGTTTTAAAAATATAAAAGGGGTACTTATTAGAAAAAAGAAACAAGGTCGCAAGTCCCCATTGGCTTCAGAGCCCTGAGCTGGGCCAGTAATCTGTCCATTAGTATTATACATAAGCACGTTCTGACCACACGAAGAAGAAAGTAAACTCCGAAACTTTAAAGTCACCGCGACTGAATCCTCAGAGAATTAGCTGTTAAGCAGTAAAAAATAACACCTATTGGAAAACGTATGCGTCTAAACGCTGATAATTGTGTTTTTCCACATAGAATGTTCTTTAGCTCTCTGATGAGTTTAGATGCTTCGCCTTTAATGAGAGACCTGTCCCAAGTGGGGCTAAGCATTCTGGGTAAAACAGCTAATTAAGTGGCAATTAACCAGTGCTGTCTGCCAGAAAAACTGAACACAAGCACGACAATTTAGCTGGAATGCACCCAAATGGGTGCTTGTTAGTTGGACCAGCATGGCATCAGCTGAAAAAAGGTTTTCTCCCGAAACGAGATTAGAAAATTAGGAAGAGCTCTGATCTTTGACTTTGGTCATCTGAAATGATAAAGGACTAAAAATCAGGTCAAACGAAGTGAGAACAAAAAGCGGATGCTGAATGGGAGATGCACGTTTGGTCTAAGTGGGATTCATCGGGGCCCTAACGCTGGCTGACAGAGTGTGTGATGTTTTCCTATCTTTCATTATCGGGCAGCACGCCCGGCTGCCAGGCATTACGTGCTGATGGCCGAGCACAGCCCCGCGCCGATAGACGGATGGATGGGATCAATGATGAATGTCTGGCAGGTGCTTTGTCAGCGAGGAAGGTAATCTCAGACCCAGAGGACAAAAAGAGAAACTGGACAGGGACGCCACCTCGAAACTCGACCTGCCCTAGAGCCAATTAAATTACGGTGCTAAACATGGCGTTAACGAGGCTGCTGTTACAGGCGTCCGTCACCTGTAACGGCAGCCCACGTCACTTTGGTATCAGCTGCGTCTAATTTAGAAAAATACCCATGGACGAGGTCAATCTCCTCTCTCATACACGATGACTGATAGATCCAATACCTCTGGAATCAGATAAAACTTTGACAAATGGCCCCACACCAGCCCGAGCGGCGCGGTGAGGACAGCAGTGCAGCGAGGGCCGGCTGTGTCCATGCATAGCCGCGTCCCTCCATCCCATCGCAGCAGCTTTGATCAATGAGGCCACAGTTCAGACGCACACACGGAGACAGGTCCGAGGCCGCCAGCTGGTGATTAAAGGCCTCACAGGATATTGCTTTCCTACATTTCAACCTACACCCAAAAAAAGCTTCACAAAGCTGAGAGAACACCGTCCGCCCTGCACCGCCTAACAGCCCTCCGTCTCTTCTGGTGATCGGGATTGTGACTGCATGTAAATCTGGACTGATCAGCAGCATGAGGGATTTCACTTCTTCCTCCTGCTCTTCCATCAAGACAGCAGTGCTCCAGCTTCACATTAATCACAGTCAGGCTGATCAATCAAACACAGATTAGCACGATGCATCACCTGACATGGAAATATAACCGCATGCTACTAACTGGCCTTCTCTACATGGAGACACATCTGGAAATGTTGTGTCACTCAGGAAGATATGCTCTTCATCATCACAGAGACAGAGAGTTCACAAGGCAGCAGCTCTTTACATCGTAGAGCAGATTTCCCGTTCACTCCTTGAACACGTCCCAGCTCTCAGCCTGCGATCCTCAGGTGGCTCTTGAATATGAGTCCGTTCACCTCTTTTAAATCACCTCTGAAAGCTCACTTATAGACTTTATGTGATTTTAACTTTCCTTTCGTCATCTTGTATTATTTTTAAAATCTGAACCTGTGAATGTAATATTAATATACCATGAGTCTATTTGAGTGACTACACAAGCTTAGTCATGAAAATTTACATATAGTTCTTGCACACATAAAGAGGCTCCACAGCGCCACCTACATAAAGCTTCTGTTTCATGCAGGATGAAGGTTGGTACAGATGTTAGATGCCATTGTGTAAAGACAGCCTGAATCCTCCTTTTTAAAGTAAATATGTATTTTGGGGAATGTTTTTGCCATTTCCACTTGTTATCCTTTAAAAACATTCATACTGTCTTTTTTTTTTTTTTTATCTCTTTACTTTGGATTTAGTG
>NW_024585049.1:4088-10539 GCF_018398535.1 Haplochromis burtoni
TACAGGGACACACGTGTGGATCTAGTCTCTTTTTTCATTTCCTCTGAACGCCTCCTCAGCCAAAGAAAACACTTATTCATAAAGTCTCTGTGAGTTCAGACATTCTCGTCAGAAGACAGCGTTTGATGCTCTGACTGTAAATGTTAGAGTCAAATGTGAACATTTGATAATACACGTTTGATATGTGTCAGAAATACAGTCAACCTTAAATATTAATTCAATTCAATTCAATTTTATTTATATAGCGCCAAATCACAAAAAAAGTCGCCTCAAGGCGCTTCATAGATACAGAGAAAAACCCAACAATCATATGACCCCCTATGAGCAAGCACTTTGGCGACAGTGGGAAGGAAAAACTCCTGTAAAATGACCTGTAAATGAATGAATATACTGTATAAGTAAATCCCTGAAAGGAAACCTCACTTCGTACAGTTGGTTGTTGGGAGGGGAATTATTATGACGTGACACATCAAAGATTAACAGTGAGGCTAGTCAGAGAGAAAACTTTCTTATAAAGGTGTGGAAGGAGAATGCTGCTTTAAGGGCAAAGTTAAAGTTATTAGTGATTATTTTTAAGAGATGAACCATTAAACTTTGATTCATTTTTAAATGTTTTTTCACATCATGAGGATGATAATGAAGCTGAATATTTTGTCCTTCTTCCTTTTTGTGAGTTCTGTTCTTATGTTTGTGCCCACGTCGGGCTGCATGTCTTTAATGTGCTGCATTTAAATTTGAAGCTAAAGTGTAAATACGGTAAGATTCAGTTTAAGTGGGCTCTAACGTGCTGCAGCCAGGAGATCTCAGTGGGGCCTCAGCAGGAGTTAAATCCTTCATGTGTTTCTCGTGGCGTGGAAGCTCTCGCCTGTGGCTGCAGTATGTAAAATGTGGCGTTAGTCACCAGCTCATCGCATTTGACTCGTCTCCAGCGTGAGGGAGATTAATGCCTCATAGGGACACTATTATTTTCTCTTTCTCTTTCGGCTCTGCCTCAACAACTGCTCACACACTTAATCGTTTGCTGTCTCCTCGTTCTCCTGTGACAGATGTGCAGGGGAGCCCAATGTGGGCGGGGCATGATGAAAGGTCAGTGACAACGTGTTTCAGAGTATAGGTGTAGCTGTGTTTCATGCTTTTGGCCTTGATAACCTTGGTCCCTGTATGGTTTCCAGCTGCTCTTTATCACCAGTTCTCTTCCTAATTTTTATGGACAAAGATTCCAGGAAGCATCTCTGTGTAAAATAACTGGCACTGGAACTACCTAAAGAGTGAATGAGCTTTATACTACAAAACTCAACATCACTCATTCACACCTCGTTGTATGAACACATTTTCTGTGTATGCATTCACACTCAGAGGAACGCATCGGGAGCAACTCAGCATTCAGTATCTTGCACAAGGATACTTGGGCAAGTCTGCACAAGACTGATGGAGCCAATGATTGGAAAACCAACGTTCCTCACCTACTCTACTTCCTGAACAACCGCCACTCTGTAGTTTTCGCCAGGAAAAGGGTGGGGAGTTAAGTCTGACTTGACGATACAAGCTGCAGAACCCTAACCCTGTACATAAAGTGGTTTGGAGAGAAAAAACAAAAGACAGAAAGAGCGACTGCGTGTCTTCAGCAGGATGTTGAACAGATGTGAGGAGAAACTGTACATGCACAAGATCTGAAAACATGACAAATTTCTCAATCACAGGGGACAAAAGCAGACAGAGAGGGAGACAAACATCCTTTCAAACTTTAACTTTAGGTATTCAGGCTGAGCAGAGCAAAATGCTGACAATTAAACCAATCAATCTAACTGCTGCTGTGGAGCCAACATCTGGACCAGCAGCCCTGACCACTGGGGTGGGGGGATGGGGGGGACGAACACTTTGAGCTGTCCTTCACTGATCTTCACACACACACACACCCACGCACGAACACGCACGACACACACACACACACACACACACACACACACACACACACACACACACACACGGGAGGGTAGGATGGGCTGTGATGTCAGCCGTTCTGCCTGTGTTGGTTCTTTTGTTATAACATAACAAACGCCACTGCGCTCTTGTAGCACGTAGTTTGTGTGGTGTGTGTTGTGTGTGTGTGTGTGTGTGTGTGTGTGTGTGTGTGTGTGTGCGTGTGTGTGTGTGTGTGTGTGTGTGCGTGTGTGTGTGTGTGTGCACTTTGCGAAGCCTTAATGATCCCCCAGGCTAGCCAGACTGAACCCAGCTCAAAGACGAGCAGAGCACCTCATCCCAGGCTAATGGGACAATGGAGGATTGTGTTTCTGTGTGTGTCTTTGTGTATCTGTGTGTGTGTGTTTGTGCGTGTACACTGTACTATAAGCATGGGCATGCCTCTGTGTGTGTTAATGGGACAGTGGAGGATTGCGTGTAGGACTGACTGGTGGCAGAGACGGATGGCCTGGGACAGAGACAGTGCTGACAACCAGTGAATACGGGGCAACGTTGCAGAAAGGTCACACACACACACACACACACACACACACACACGCACGCACACACACACGCCACACAGCACACACACGCAAACACACAACAGGAAAAATAAGGGAGGTGTGAGCAACTCCTCTCTGTCTAGTATGTGACTTGTCATGTTTTGTTTTATGCTCAGCACTTTCCTGTGTGGTGATGTTCGGCTGGTGTGTGGTGTGTCTGTGTTTGTTTGTGTTGTGTGTGTGTGTGTGTGTGTGTGTGTGTGTGTGGTGTGTGCTGTGTGTCTGTGTTGTTTGTTTTAACATAAAGACTTCAGAGTGAGATGAGGAGAAAACATAAATAAATGATAATAGAGCAGCACTGATGATTACTGACTTTGATTTTGTGAGTTGAAAGTTTGGTTCTCTGCATTAATGTGCTTTAGTTGGACAAATATAGAAATTAGTAACTAACAAAGGCAGAGAGACTGCAGAGTGAGCAAAGGGATCTTACAGTCGAGGAGACTCAGTTTACAAGTTTTGAACTTTTGAACCTATAATAAGCTCCATTCAGCTGCGTAGAGGTTTATGTAACTGTGAAACTTTGTTCATGCATTGAACAAATATCATTGTACGTTTCGGTGTTGTCAGTGTTTTGTTTTTGCGTGACTGTCATGTGTTTCCTGTTTTACTTTGAAGGTCTGTTGTTATCTTAGTGTGTTCAGTTTACGTTTCCTTGTCTCGTCAGGTCTAATTTGCCCCAGCTGTGTTTCCCTCCTGTGGTCCATTCCCTGATTGCTCCTCTATGTATTTAAGCCCTGTGTGTCAGTTGGATCATGGTCGCGATCTTCCCCGTGTTGTAAATAGTTTGGTGTTTTGTTGTAAATAAATAGTTTGTTGTAAATAGCCGTAAATGGGTTTTGTCACTACTTTCGTTTTGAGACACTTTCGTTTTGGGATTTTGGTGGAGAGCTTTAGCTTTTTTTCTCGTGTGTTTTTTCTTATTTTTATTTTCATACGTTGCACGCCGGTTGCCTAGGCTGGGTGTAACAATCATTAACTTCTAGCAGAACTCACAGAATGAGGCCTTCCCCAACTCTCCAGGTTTGTGGACTAACCTCTATGTTAACGGTGACCTTTCCTCCAAAGGATAAGCTTCAATGTCTCTGTGAGCTACACGAGCTATTGTGAGAACTGAAGTCCACTAATCACAAAGATCACCAGCACCTTGGAGTATGATGCAGACTCTATCACAGAAAGTATATCTTTATATGATTTAAGTTACTTTAACTACAGTGAACAAAGTCCTCACATTAAAAACTCATACATATAAAAACCGTAAAATAAAGAACGTTTTTACCACCATCCTTGATTAAACAGTGTGTGTGTGTGTGTGTGTGTGTGTGTGTGTGTGTGTGTGTGTGTGTGTGTGTGTGTCCCTGTGGTGTGCAGCATATGTTTGACCATGCTAAAGTCACCAGGTTAAGTAGGATTCAGAGCAGGGAGTACACAGCACCAGAGATCTGGCACTGATACAACAGTAACTCATGCAGGACTGCACAGTGGTATCATAGCCTGGTACAATAACAATATCAGTAGTACGTCAGGGTAATTTTAGGGTAAAATCAGTAGTACGTCAGGGTAGCTTTGAGACTGAAACAGGACCACTTTAAGACTTCATCAGCAGCACATTAGGATGACAGGTTGACTACGTTAAACAGTCCTGGAAACATCTGGGGTGCATGAGATATGAAGAAAAGAGGTCTTTATTACAGTCTTTTAAATGTTCTTTATTTTGGAGAGAAAACAGTGTGTCTATTTGATGTCTCTACAGAACACAGTGATGATGAAATGCAGAACATATGTGGGTTTTGTTGTGTTTACAGAACAATATGTGTACAGTGTTTGGGACATAAATCATAGAGACCTACGTCCTAAACATTCTGCCATATACACAGGTAGATAAGCACATAAATAACGTTCACTTTCACATTTTAGTCAAATGCAGAACACATGAGGCAAATATTGAGTGAACTAAGTTTTATTCAAAGCAAAATATTTTCAAAATAAAAAATATAAAAAGATTCACTATGAAGGAGACACAAAGCATAGGAACAGAGACAACAAATGAAAACACAAGAATACATATGAATACTTAGTGTTATTAACAATGACACACTGGTAGGAACCGTGGTGGGGCGGGTAAAACAAAACACTAAACCAAGGAACACACCTCCTTGTTTTACACCCTCAAAATGGACACAAGTCATCAGATTGGACAGTGGTCATCATGACATCTTGACACCCATATATTGCACATCCTTAAATAAGCCTGCATATGCATGAAAGAGAAGAAAAAGAGCCTGTGTGTGTGTGCTTTTCCTCATATTTGGTCCAGCTGGGTCACCGTCCATTCTCCTGCCCTCAGACATCCTGACCCTTCATTGTTTCTTTTGTCCTTACAGACACATTTTGTGCGATAGATGATGATTTTAATCTAAAATAAATGAAAGTGAGAAACAGCAGAGGGAGGGAGGA
Source organism: Haplochromis burtoni (assembly GCF_018398535.1). Classification (NCBI taxonomy): domain Eukaryota; kingdom Metazoa; phylum Chordata; class Actinopteri; order Cichliformes; family Cichlidae; genus Haplochromis; species Haplochromis burtoni. The sequence goes on from NW_024585049.1 coordinate 9,065, forward strand.
AGCAGGAGCATGGAGACAGAGAGCATTATCACCTTGGCCAAGCATCAGAAGTTAGAAAAAAAAACAAGAGAGAAAAAGAAGGTCCACGGGCAAATTCATCTTCCCCTGCTACAATCAATCTCTGGCCAAAAGAAATACACAATAACTAGGCAGGAAGAGTCCAAGATTAATGGGCCACCGACATCTCCGCTGACCAGCATCCACCTCCACCCATGCACCTCCCTCTCTCCCTCTGATGCCCCCTTTCTTTCTCTAACCTCTCTCCCATCCCTCCCGTATTTGCTCATGTTTGCTCTCAGAAAAAAAAGAATTACTTTTTTACACCTTTTTCTCCTCCTCCTCTTTCTCTTCCTCCCCTTTACACACCTTGTCTCTGCCACTTAGTGATCTATCTTTTTTGCTGACTGCTTTAAGAGCTTTAGAAAGCTTTAATGAGAGCAACCTACAACTGAACAATGCATGCTGTTCAGGAAAAGGAAGACAAAGAAAAATTATATTCTGTCAGTATTCAGGATGGGAATCATCTTTTGGTGCTACGTTTTATTACAAATTTACATTAAAATCAAACTGAAAACGCAAAGTATTAACCCGTAAAGGTTGATTCTGTTCATCTGGGCGTAATGTTTTAAGTGGGAGAAACGTTTCGTCACTCATCCAGGTGACGAAATGAACAGAATCAGCCTTTTGGGATTTACTTACCTGGATGATTGACTATGCATCAAGACAAAACGTTAACAGAAATTGGTTTATACCACTCTCAAAAAAACCAACTACTTGAATGAACATAAAGAAATCATGGAAAGGTTTCTACGTGATCAAATTGCTTTATTTTAGCATTTTGCTATCCTGTTTTTCCAACTTATGAGTGAATTGATCCAAACCGTACAAATTACGTCAGTGCAACAAAAAAAACTAAATGCTGATAGAAAGATGTGTATTATTGTGGACATCCTTTCCATGATTATTTTGACGTTATTCATAGTTATTTTGTGGCGTGTTTAACAAAGTCTTGAGTTTGGTTAACATGAAACTTTAATGGATCTAAAACAACTTTCAAATAGTTGCGATTGCATCCATCCATCCTCTTATCTATATCAGAGTTGCAGGGGGCTGATCCAGGATGTCACAGGGTGAGAAGCAGGGTACACCCATGTGCGCATGCGCCAACCAGCGTGCAGCCTGTTACAGTCGCTCCTGCTTTTCTCTTAGTTTAGCTCTTTTTTCTTACGTATTCTTTTTTTCTGACTTGTATTTTCATCCGTTTATTATCGCTTACTCAATCATGTGGATTGAGAGAGTTTTTGTTCTTCTGGTGGCCGTGGAACTGTTACTTTTATCAAGTAACGGGACCGCGGCACATCTCCTACACGCACGGACTGTTTACTCCAGAGATCAGCTGATCGCCCTGATGCCGGCCGGCTCGCTGGCCAGGCCCGCAGAAGTACCAGCTGAAATTTGGAGGAAAACACATCAGG
>NW_024585050.1:0-5833 GCF_018398535.1 Haplochromis burtoni
AGGGCAGACCCAGGACACCCTGGAGAGATTATATCTCTCAGCTGGCCTGGGAACACCTTGGTGTTCCCCCGGATAAGCTAGAGGAGGTGGCTGGGGAGAGGGAGGTCTGGGCTTCTCTGCTCAGGCTGCTGCCCCCGCGACCATAAAGCGGAAGAACATGGATGGATGGATGGATTTGTCAGGTCATCAGAAATATGAAACTCTTTATCATGCTAGTGGTCTTTTTTATCTAGTGGAAAGCAAATCTTGTAAAAATACTGAAGGTTTAAAGCTGCTATAGTCAATGGTAGTATATTAACAAAGGATCAAATTATTGTATATAGTGTGAAAAGTGCCCACAACCTTGAACCCACAGAGAACAAACACCTTTCTTAAATGTTTAAAGTGAGAAGAGAGTGTACCACATGATCAAATATTCCCTTTGGAATATTTGATCATGTGGATGCTGGAGTAAAATATTGAGCTGGCATCCATCAGAGTCCCAATTACAATACTCTTTATGTTACTGATGCTCTCTTATGAATATGAATAGGAAGCTAATTTGCAACGTATTCATATAAAGCAACTTTGTAAAGTTATATAGATTAGTGCTGAATTTAAAACTTATTGTTCTGCCCACTAATGTTTTTCTGGCGATAAAGAAATTCTCACATCCTAAAATCTAAACTGTTTCATACTTATGTAATTTTTGTAATTTTTTCTATTATTTGCCGCTTTTGAGGGATTAACCAGAACAATCTTCATGGATCTTTTGCTGTGTGCATGCCCAATCTTTTCTAGGTCAATAAGATGGAGAAAATTATAACACAAATCCAAAGCAATTACTTGAGCCATGCTGAGAGTTAGTCAGAAAATCACTCTGAGAGTTAACTTTGCTTTAGATGTCTAACAGAGTACTCACAGCTTAATGATGGACTGATATTTTTGTGTACTTATAGTCTACAGGTGCATAATCTAAAGCTGCTGACCTTCCTTTTTTCACCTCACGAGGATGTCAGGCGTCGGAGCTCTGTCTCCTTACGTGGCATTTCAGTATGCCACTCTAATCCACACTGTATGAACTGTTCTCACAGCCTCTTGCAGACTAATAACACGAGGATGGAAATGTACTCAGACTCTTCTGATGAACCACAACTTTCTTTGGAGTTCTTGTATTGATTCTGACCTTTTGATCTTTATCTCAGAGACCATTAGTGCCTAATCTTAGAAAGCTTCTCAGCATATTGCCTTGTGTTTTGAAGTTATTCTCCTGGGCAGACCGTAATAATACTATCTTTCTCACAGTCACTAAACCAGTGAGCTCTCAGGTCATACTGAGAGGTATTCTTCTGTAGTGTTTCCAGCAGCACAGTAAAAATAATTGTTTGTGTGCTAACTTCCTTCTCTTTTAGTTCTTGTAAACGGGCTCTTATCCACTGAAAGTACTCACACACCTGTCAGCTCACTCAAAAGAGAAAGCTAATAAGTGTGAGTGTTGTGTGATTTTGCATGTTAAATGTGTTTCTTTCTCTCAGACTGTGGATAGTCATGTTTTCCTTTTGACAAACATTGGTCTGGAGTCAACCTTTTATCTAATAAGTGTTACTATGGAAACCTAAGCCAAAAGGCTAATTTGCATCTGTCTTCCTGGTCTGGAGGGACACCGGTACTAGTCAAGAATGAGAAGAGACTGTAAAGTACAAAATAAATGAAAACACAGCTAATCAAGCCTGTTAATGACAATTATTTTCATAATACAGAGTTTGTATATTCATTCAGTATATACAAATGGCATGAATCAGTGTCCATGCCATTGTAGACTTGGGCCATCAATAAACACCAATCAGGCTTAACATTATGAGCACTGACAGGTGAAGTGAATAGCACTCCATGAAGGTACCTGTTAGCAGTGTTGGGGAGTAACGGAATACATGTACGTATTTAAAATACAAAATATGAGTAACTGTTAGAATACAGTTACTTTGTTGAAAACAATGGATTAAACGGCGATCTTTTCCTATTTTATATGTTAGGCTATCCCCTCTCTAATTTTTGTAAATCCACGCATTCGCCCAAACACAAACAAAACACGAAATAATAGGCATTAATGTATAGGGATGGGTATCGTTTAGGTTTTATCCGATACCGGTGCCAAACCGGTACTTTTGAAACGGTGCTGGTGCTTAAAGAATGGAGAACACCAACTTTGTCCAAAAACCTCTCATGTTCAGCTGTTTTTTTGTAAAAAGATAACAATGTTAGCCTTTTCTGCAGCTATAGGGCATATATGATATCACTCTTGGCTGGAAGCAGTGCTTAAACAATGAAAAAAAAACACAAACTTTGTCCAAAAACCTCTCATGTTAAACTGTTTTCCACTTTTTCTTTGGTCATTTTAGCCTTTTTGGCCAGGGTGAAGGGAGTATCTGCCATCAAACAAGAAGACAGCCGCATGTAGCTATGATGATGTTTGCTAGTTCACCTTACATGCATTAATGTAATAACGTGGTTAGCCTACTCAACGTAAATTACACACGAACAACATTAAGCTACTCACGCAGAGAAGAACAGCTGCTGCTGCCATCATCATCCATCATCATTTCTGCTACACTGGCAGGGCTAGGGGCCAGGACTCTATTCTTCGGGTTTTTGGGGGATGTTGCTCTGGGTCCGATAACTGGCAACCCACCCGCAGTAGATGTGCACGGAGTGAGGTCTCGCAGCAAGCTATCAAATATGGCGCATTTCTCGGCTTTTAAAAAAAAACGCTATGCGTCGTCAGGCGTTTCATCGGATTTGAGGTGTTACCTCCTTGACAGCATCACAGTATCAGCTTGAAGCACTTGTTGCAGGCTGCTGAGTTTGCATATTTTGCAAATGTTTGACCGGTCCATTTGACCGGTCCTCCTTCGGCATTTTTAATCTGTAGCTCTGCTCTAAAAGAACGTACGTACCTGGACCCGCCTACTATCCTCGGAAACGTAAAATGATTGGCTAGAATCTAAAGTGTATCACAGCTCAGGAAAAAAAAGCACCGAAATAAAGCACCGAAATGTGCGCTGCTTTTCGGTCTGGTTACTACAGTTTATGTCAGAACCGATACCGGTACCCATCCCTACTAATGTAAGTGTACTGTTAATGTTGGTGGCATCAGTTACACAATGGACCCAAAGCCAGCACAACAGAGCCAACAGTGCACGGGCAGGAATGCATTTCTTACTTGGAAATTCCGACACCATTTCATATTTAAAGAAGAAAGGGATTGGCATAATGTAACCACTCAATGCAAACTCTGTTTGCTAGCAACCAAGCTGCTCATAGCGTCAGAAGGCTCCACCTCCAACCTAAAGAAACATCTGGAACTAAGTTCTTTTTAAAAAAAACTAATGTTAGTCTACGGCAACTACCTTGTGATAGTTGTGGTAGCTACCTGGGTTATGTGCCACTTCAAAATCTTGGATGTACTATTGCTGTGTGATTTATCACGATTGCTGAAGGCTACTCGCCACCAAGCTAGCATTGTTACAACCTGCTTGCTGCAAATAATCATGTGCACTTCTGAAAGCAGTCTATGAACTAACCCCAGCTAATACCAGCTAAAAAATTTAGCTCTGTGGCAAGTAGTCTTCAGTAATAGTAATAAATCACACAGCAATAGTACATTCATGTAGTTGTAAAAAGCATGGCAGTATAATAAGTAATCCAAAGTATTCAGAATTTGTTACTCACATTGAGTAACTTAACGTAATATGTTACAAACTACATTTTGGGGCATGTATTCTGTAATCTGTAGTGGAATACATTTTAAAAGTAACCTTCCAAACACTGCCTGTTAGTGGGTGGGATATATCAGGGAGCAAGTCAACATTTGGTCCTAAGAGTTGATGTTAGAAGCAGACAAATGGGCAAGCGTTAGGATTTGAGGGAGTTTGACATGGCTTAAAATTAAGGACTAGCTGCTTTGATTGAAAGAAGAACCACAGTAAGCTGTATCCAATCAGTGTCATGGTCCCAGGACTTCTGAACTGATGTTTTGAGTTTTGACATTCTGTTCATTTGTATTCTTAAGATCCCTAGGTTTTCTGTTCAGTATTGGTAATTGGATTTTCCCCTCGTGTTGTCGTCTGTGTCTCCCTCTGTGTGACCGTGCATATAGTGATTTAAGTTATTGTGCTTTGCTTCCACTCCTTGTGTCCCGTGTTTTCCTCTTTACATCGTGTTCTCTCTCTCTGCCTTTCTCGGCTGTCTCTGTGCACTTTCTGTGTTATGTATAAGGTCAGCGTCTTGGCATCAGCATTTTCAGTTTCGTGTCCTCCCCGCTCTGTCGTGTGTAATTGTCCTCAACTGTGTTCTGTGTGCTTCCACTTCCCTCGTTACCTTCTGTGTATTTATGTCAGCGTCCCCCTCTGTTCTGTGTCTTGTCGTCCCTCATGGTTCTGTGTGTTTTCTGGTGTCTCCCCTGTGGCTTAGCTTCTCCCAGTTCAGTTTTGTATGGCTCTTTGTGTTCCTGTTAATAAAGACCTGCCTTTTGAGTTTATCCCCCTGTGTCTTGAGCCATGCGTTTGGGTCCTCTCTTGCCTACACACAGCCGCTCCTTGACAATCAGTATTCTTGTAGAGTGACTGCACTGGACCTCCTGGTGCGTTTTTAAATTTGTGAAAATTTCTAATGGAATTATCTGACTTTGTGTGAGGTATAGACGTCCAAGAAGTTTGTGTTTTCTGATTAAAATGCTACTATTTTATCATATTCAGCACTAATGACCAGGCTTCTCTGTGTGTGCAAAACTCTCATACAGCTTGTTAACGATACTAGCTAGCATTTGCTAATAAATTAGCATAACGTCCTCTCGCCCAAATATGTCTGCTTCTGGTTAAATTAAAAAACACACAAACAAATAAATAAGTGAAGCCAAAACAATAATATTAATATCAAGGCATCAAAATATGGAGGCCAGAAAGAAATGGGTGATCTCACTGTGGCTACTTCCATCTTTTATATACAGTCTATTGGGACAACCTATTATTAATCTATATCCAGGCATAAATGTAAAAGACTGAAGTCTTGTCCAACCTCAAAGAAGATCCTGGGTTCAAATCCACTGGCATGTCCAGGCCCGTCTGAAGTTTGCCAGAGAGCACATGGATGATACAGCAGAGGATTTGGAGAATGTCATGTGGTCAGATGAAACCAAAGTAGAACTTTTTGGTATAAACTCAACTCGTCGTGTTTGGAGGAAGAAGAATACTGAGTTGCATCCCAAGAACACCATACCTACTGTGAAGCATGGGGGTGGAAACATCATGCTATGGGGCTGTTTTTCTGCCAAGGGGACAGGACGACTGATCCGTGTTAAGGACAGAATGAATGGGGCCATGTATCGTGAGATTTTGAGCCAAAACCTCCTTCCATCAGTGAGAACTTTGAAGATGAAACGAGGCTGGGTCTTCCAACATGACAATGATCCAAAACACACCGCCCGGGCAACAAAGGAGTGGCTCCGTAAGAAGCATTTGAAAGTCCTGGAGTGGCCTAGCCAGTCTCCAGACCTCAACCCCATAGAAAATCTGTGGCGGGAGTTGAAAGTCCGTGTTGCTCGGCGACAGCCCCAAAACATCACTGCTCTCGAGAAGATCTGCATGGAGGAATGGGCCAAAATACCAGCTACTGTGTGTGCAAACCTGGTAAAGACCTATAGTAAACGTTTGACCTCTGTTATTGCCAACAAAGGTTATGTTACAAAGTATTGAGTTGTATTTTTGTTATTGACCAAATACTTATTTTCCACCCTGATTTACGAATAAATTCTTTACAAATCCTACCATGTGGATTCATGGATTTTTTTTTTCACATT
>NW_024585050.1:6492-10535 GCF_018398535.1 Haplochromis burtoni
CTGTCTCTCACAGTTGAAGTGTACCTCTGGTGCAAATTACTGACCTCTGTCATCATTTTAAGTGGGGGAACTTGCACAATCGGTGGCTGACTAAAAACTTTTTTGCCCCACTGTACTCTGGCTTCCTCCCACAGTCCAAAGACATGCAGGTTAACTGGTGATTCCATAATGGCTGTAAATGTTAGTCTAAATGGCTGTCTGTCTCTGTGTGTTAACCCTTGGCCGACTGGTGACCTGTCCAGGGTGTAGCTTGCCTTTTGCTTTGTGAGAGCTAGGATAGGCTTCAGTCCCAGCACAACCTGGGACTGGATAAGTGGAAGAAGATTTGTGGTCTCTCCTAAAGAAAACAAATACAGCAGAAATATGTAATGTCTCCCTCAGACCATGTCACCCAGTGCACAAGCTGTTGCTCTTCTAAAAGAGCCTGACTCATGTAAAAGTCTGGGGGTGTACGGACATAGTCAAACGTGACACATCGAGCCAGGCGCAGTGAAGTCCTTACCCAGTTCTGAAAATACTTGGTCACGGCTTTGTTAGTGCTGTGTGTATGAAGCTTCATTAAGTCAGTGGGAGGTGTTGCGCCTTCCTGCCAGTTTTGCCTGGATCACTACTAATGAGCACAGTCATGGTTCACTGACAAGGTGTAGAAAAGATACATTTTGCTTTATTTTTCAAAAGCGGCTCCATGTAATCGCACACTGCAGACTGCCTCAAACAGCAGCGGCAGAAGAAGTTGCTTTCTGCTGGCTGTTTAAACACACCTGTCTAATAAGAGGCAAATTAAGGCACTATTGTTATATATGCAGTCAAAGAGCTAGCCCCTATAGGCTTGTTACCGTGACAACCACACACCAATGCCAGTATCTCCATTATTATCTTCTTGAAAGCTGTGCTCCGTCACAACTGCTTGTGAGCTTGTTACTGCCTGTTTTGGTGTGTCTCCACTAAAACCAAGAGTCAGAGGACTTTACTGCAGTGGATACTGTGCTGATAGCATACAGCATGGGGGAGCTCTGATGCCTCTCAGAGGCTTTTAAATGACATGTTACCCATATTTGAGGTGTCTAGTATGAGGCAGATCATTGTGTACTAACTGCCATATGGTGTAAGTAATTATAAGCAACAGTTTCCATCTGCATGGGTGCAGAATGTAATAAAGCCATGTGTTCATGTGGGAGCATCTTGAGTGATGCACATAATAACTACATATTATTTCATCATCTCGTGATTAGCATTTTATTATCCAAAAATGGGACGCCACTTCCAACCACTCCAGTAAGAATTAAATATTAAATATTAAATATTAAAACTGGAGACGGTCTTAAGTTACTGTATGAGTGCTAATTAGAGCATCAGTATCAAAAAGAAACTTTCTGTGTGGTTCAGTCCAGTTGAATTTTCACACAATCTGACTGGATTCAGAAGCATTTAAACATCCAAATCACACTTAAAAAGTACAAAGCAACTGAGACACTTTAAATTTGGGGGAAAAAAATCTAAATGCTTAAAAGTTATTTCACTGGAGATCACAGCAAAAGAGAATCGAGGTGGTTTTTCTTTGTCTTGCCATCTGATTGTGGATTCAGCCGAGCACTGTCACCTGCTGATAAAAGTTTGCTCCATGTTTCGACTAGCACAGTTTTGGGTTCACCCACAGTGGCACATTAGTGAACTGTTATGTTGTTTGTTTTGTTTTTTGCCCAGTGGTATTCCGGCACTTTAATTTTCTCCTTGTAAAATATTCTGTAAGTATTTAGCTGTCTTCTCTGGATCATTATCCCGTTGAAAGACCCACTCCCATTGCTTTAATAATCTTTTGGCTGATTTCTTTAAATTTGCATCCAAATTCTCTTGGACATAATTCTTTCCCCTCTGGCAGGACTTTCTACCATCAGATCCATGTAGGCTGAATTTGGACCCATCTGAAAAAATGTATCTCCTAAACTCACTGTCTGTTAACTAATTTAATCCTAGATATGTTTTTATTTTTTTCTTTGAGCTTGTGAATGGCTTTCACGCTCCCTCTGTACACGTTCTTACTGGTCGGAGAAGTGTGATCTCTGGAGCTGTTTCTGGCCTGTTTTTCTTGATGTTACTCACAATTATGTGGCCCAATCTGCTGCTGGTCTCTCGGCCTGTGTGCCTTCTGTTCTCTGCCATTAGCCCTCGGTTTTTAACTTGATGGAAGGTTTTTATTACTTTGCTATTTATAGTAGCATCTAGCCAGCTGCAAGATGATTTACATCTAATCTATAACATCAGTTATCAAAAATACTCTTATGTGATTCTGTCCAAATACTATTTTGTTGCCAGTAGTTACAATAGTTTAAAAAAAAAACTGAGTTACTACACTAACTCCCATAATTTTCAGCTGTATTGAGAGATCTTCATCATCAAAACAAAAAACACGCTCAGTAGCTCATCCATTCCACTTTCACATGGGCTTGAAGCCCAATCTTGAAAGCTTGTCATTGATTGCATGTGGTTGCTGTATGTGGGGATCTTTTGTTCTAGCCTTTTGATCTCTGCTCTGGTGAATGTCCTCTATGGTTCCAGTTTCCTATCATAAGAATTTTAGCCCTGTTTGGCTGGAGGCTTAATTCCCAGTTAATCCTGTGTGTGGTAAGTGTCACTGTAAGCACTAAAGGGAAACTTCCTTAAGTAGAGATTTTTTTAAAAGGAAGCAAAAATAGTTCAAACTAAAACAGAAGCAGCAGAGGCAAGCATGTCTTGACTTTTAATATGTGCAAAGCTCAAAAAACACAGCATCCTGCAGTTTTTTAATCTCTCTGCTAGAAAGTAAATGCTCATGTTTTTCTTTTTTTCATACTCTATGCCTGTAGTTTCATGAGTTCAGCTTTCAGCTAAAAATGTGCCAACATGACATTATTAGCTTCAGTTCCTTTATTTGGCTCCTGCTTGAAGCGTATATGTGATTAATCACAGGATTGTTGTCCTTAAAGGTTACTCCTACTCTTTGCAGTATGTAGGAGTAAGTCTGAGAAATAGGATTTGTTCCTCAATTTTAGCAAAAGAGTAATTCTTTAATTTCAACAGTTTGTTGTTCCAATTTCAGCAAGAACTACCAGACTCACAAACAAGGAAAGCAGAGACTTAGCTCAGGGCTTTCACTGAAACAAAAAAACAAAACAGAAATAAATTAAAAAGTTTCTTGTAGGATGGGTGTGAGGAGGTCAGAGGTAAGTGGAGTGGGCAGGCGAGGTGTGTTTCCAAGGAGGATGGTTTCCTAAGGCAAGGCCAGCTAGAACATCAAGATGACTATAGTAAACGGGTAAGCAGATGCAGGTAACTACTGGGAAAAATCGAGGACGCAAGGAACATGAGTGAAAATCATTGTGCTGTTAGCACAAGACCTCAGAGAGAAACCCAAAGGGCCAGGGTCTCCCTGGCCCTTTGGGTTTCTCTCTGAGGTCACCCACACACCGAAACAAACAAGAGATAAGTCAAACATTTCCCTGTGGCCTGACAGTCGTGGTAGCTTGCTGCGTGCTGCATCGACACTGTTGTTGCAAGCAGAAATGAGCTGACAGGCCTCCCAAAACCACGGATAACACTTGACGGATGATCTGATATCGTCGTGTTGGTGTTGTTCCTGGAACAACCTAGTAAATATTGTTCCAGGATCAACATTGCAAGTGACCAATCACATTGTGGTGACGTTATTCTTTGGCGCGCCAAGCCATTCGTCCATTTATGAAATTCCAATGTTGCAAGGACAATATCAGTTCTGCTTAGTGTTTATTAAAGGGTTAGGGTTAGGTGCAACACTTGACTATCTTAACTCATATGGCAATCTCTTTGACACACAGGTTCACAGGCTAACGACAGACCTGGATGAATGGATGCAGACCCACTCTCTGCTTCTCTGCAGGTAAACTTCCCTCTAATCAACAAGATGGTTCATTAGAGGGAAGGTTAAGAGCAAGAACAGGAGGAGAGAATACTAAAGAAAAAAGTCAGACAAATGCTCCTACAGTTTTTTCTGAATGCTTAAACCCTAACTGTGATTCCTGTAGCACAAT
>NW_024585051.1:0-10530 GCF_018398535.1 Haplochromis burtoni
TTGAGAGAGGGGGCATTGATAGACAACTCTTCTAATGGAACCAGTGGTCTACAGTCTGTGAGCTTATGATGCAAGCCCCTCATGAAACAACATACCAGAAGGTGCTGTCCAGCAGGTTTATCAGTAAACCCCACACTGCATGCTGAAACAGCAAGGAGGAAACCCTTTTATTCTAAATCGTCCTAGTGGTGCTCAGAGGGAGGCCTGCAGCATTCTTTCCTTTCATGGGTATGCCTGGCTAACCCTAGGGAGGATCAGGTTGAGAAGCAGGAAAGCGTGGAAGCATTTGCATGTACAGTGACGCGTTTGCATCATGAGAGGGCGAAAACAGCAGGCACTGAGATATACGATACAAATCAGCCTTATCTCAGCCACCTTATCTCAGTTCCAAGTCCTGCAGGTGAAATCTCCAAACAGTTGGATCCCCTTGGACAAAAGATGCCCTCCTCGTTCAGAATTCCTGTTGCGAGTTGACTAAAGGGACAACAATCTGGTGTTGCTGAACACAGTTGTTTCTTTGGCTAGCCCGTGAAGCTGTGGTGAAAGAGCACTGCCCTGGCAGCTGAAATAAGTAATTATCCATGTAGTTTTCACTAAACATGTTACCCACAGAGAAATGGCCAAAAAAAAGGCTGTATTGCTAAGCAGATGCATCGCATTGCTTGCAGCTTGAGCACATTTATGTGAGCCGCAGCGAGCCTCTGGGAGCAAACAACAGTCACCAACCTGCCATTATAGTAGTCGCACCCCACAGCGTCGTATGTAGACAGCGGTGTGTCTGTGTTAAGGAGTTTACTGACAGTACTGCATACTTGTATATCCTTTAATAACAAAATGTAGTGAGGCAATCTGTCTTATGCGGCACATGTATGTTTGAGGAAACAGAAAACAAACTGTAGTATGACCTGTACAGTGATGGTAGACATTACATTAAGCAACTCTGATCACGTGTACAATTCTCAGCAGGTAAATGCATTTGCTCACCTTTTGTGAACCAGCTTGGTCAAGGCCTCCTGCATGTAGCTTATCTCATGTATGCCAGGGAGGAAAACCAAAACACTTCCTCTCTCTGACAAAGTCATGCCTCCCTCTTTCTCGGCCTTGCTGCTCACACAAAAATACATGTATGCATATTCAGTTAACAAACAATTAAATCCTTGCCTATTTACATGTTCAAGCAGTTCTAAAAGGTACAATACTTTGGCCTTACCTGGAATTTTTGCCCTCCATTTCATCAAAGCTCTGGATGAGACTGATGGCAAGACTGTACATATCTGCTGAGATGTATGGGTCGCCTGGATGTGCTGATTCAGTCTAAAACAGACACAAAATTCAGATACAATAGATTTGGCTTCAAGGCAGAGAACTGTACCAGCAGCAACCATTTACTCTCTCAACTACCTACCCTATACGGAGACAGGTGGTGGAGGTCATCCAGGTAGAAATCTTCAGTGGCATAGGATGCCCCTTCCACTTCAAACACATAGGCTGGGTTCAGTTTGCCACGAATAGGAGTGGCAAAGTAGTCAGCAAACTGCTTGCAGTTAATGGTGGCTGACATAAGGATTATCTAAAACAAAGACAGACTCTTGTGAGTGAGAGTACAAGTGACTAAGCATGAGGAAGACGAAGGAAGTTTTTTAGCCGGACCCAACAGTTACCTTGATGTGGTAAGAGTTGGAACGGAGGAGTTTTCTCAAAACTAGCAGGAGAAAGTCCATTTCTGATGTGCGCTCATGAACCTTGGACAAACGCAGAGTTGTTAAAAGGTTACATTTTGAACATTCAAGAATCACTCATTAAATAATAGGATTAAATTATTCTTAAGCTTATAACAGTACCTTTCGTGGCAGAAAACTAGAAATGACTTTAGATTAAAGTATTATAAATGGTAGACAAAGACAAAGAAGAGTTGTTGCAAGAGCTGAACACTGGCATTTACTCTCCAAGTCTGATCATTTTTAGGACTGAACGCCGGTGAAGAACACTCCAACATGCTGGTCCAAAGTCTCACACAATTTTCAACTTGATATAGATTTGGAGGCTGTGAGGCCACATCACTTTGATACTTATCAAATCATTCAGTCATCCCTTGCACCCTATGGGTGGGGGGCATTGTCCTGGAAGAATCCACTCTCATCACAATAGAAATGTTCTGGCACTATGAACAACTTGATATTGATTTGTAGTCACCCTTTATTCTAGTGACACAAGTGTCCAAGGCAATTAACTGCAGGGACCAAGTGGTAAGGTACTTTTTTTTACTATTTCACCTGTCTGTCATCAGATTTAATATTTGTACTTCCCCCAAAATAACTAAAAAAAGTAAATAAACACAAATTCCCCCTTTTTTTGGCAGTAGCTAACAGAAAAACATATAAACATGAAAAATTTGACATCTGGTTTATGCACCTCATCCACAAAAATGTGGGAGAATTCAGTGAGGGACTTGGCCTGAACCAGTTTTTGCAGCAGCACTCCTGTAGTCATGTAGATTAGTCGGGTATGCTCAGTTGCCATCTTCTCCAGGCCAATCTGAACAAATATATACAGAGTTGCATTCACAAACTTGTCAATTAAATACATATTTGCATTTTCATAAAAATCCACAGGGAACGTAGTTGATTTGTTGTTTGCTAACTGGAAAAGTCTATAAAGGCACCTTCATGACAGGGCCTAAAATCTCTGGAAGGCATCCATTTGTTCTCGTCTTTTGCTTTTTCAGGTTTTTTCTTACTTTTATTTAACCTTCATTTAACCTTCATTTATACAGGTAGTTCCATTGAGACTCAATGTCTCATTTACAAGAGAGACCTGTTCCAGACAAGCATAAAAATTACAACAATAAAAGAAACAACAGCTTAATTTGTGTAATGTACACAGTCATATCAAAGACAAGAACAACTTCCCAGTGATGATTTCACAAAAACGTTTGTATGTCTTTCGAAGTCTGCAAGTAAAATCAATTGAGAGAGACTCAAATCCATCTGTAATGTATTCCATGACGATGGGGCAGAAAAAGAAGAATGCCTTTTACCCAAGCTCTATATGAACTGATGAAACTTGAAAAATCCTGTCATCTGCAAATACCAACTTGCAGATAATCTTTTTATACCATCTGCAATTTGATTTCTTTAGAATTTAAGGTTTTGTACTGTTTTGCTGCATTATAGCACTACTTGGATTTATTGAGCTCCAAAAAACACAACAAGATTACTTTTTACTGCCTCAGGAAGGAACAGCAGAGGCCACAGAGGAAGTACACTTCCTCTGCTGTAGCTTTAGGCTTAAACTTTTCCAGGGTTTTAAAAACTGATGTCTGCAATGCCAAAACGACTATTTGTGGTTCTGACTGGAGAAAACATCAGTGAACCTCAATAAAATCGATTGCGTATCCATGTTACACTTTTTGCTTTGCCAACTTGCAGCTAAACAAATATATAGATATAACTCTCCCCTATTTTACATGTTATAATGGAAATTATACCATAATGTTTAGTTTCTGTTGCATAAGCTAAGAATTTTTTCTCCTTCTAAAACGGACTATTTATCATTGCTCCCACTGTCAGTGACATCATCCTTAACTCCAGAGGTCTGCATCAAGCGGAGGAGACAACAGTTATTATTAGACACACAGTTTCAAAGCTCTGCACAACACAGTCAGACATCCTAGCAACAAAGCATACAAGAGCTTGTTAACACATGCATGCAAACACTCTGAAGTTGTGAGAAAGATAATAATGAATGCTCTTTGTCTAAAGTTTGAATCAATATGGGTCACTGTATCTTGGTTTGCTACTACTGCTACATGATCGAAGAGCAGTGTATGCAGTTTAAGAAAATCACATTCTATCCTAATACTGCACCAACCTGATATCCCACCAGACTACCCAGGGTACACTTCCGCTGTTTGGCAACCCATCGAGCAATACTGGTGGCTCCAATTTTACGTGGTTGGGTGACTACAATGTTGCATGAGGCATTTTTCTCATTGTAATAGTCCAGAATGTACTGTGGCAGCTGGGTGGTCTTGCCACTGCCTGTGGCTCCTCGAATGATCACTACAGAGTTGTTTTCTATGAGGGAAATCAGCTGGAAACAACCGCAAACAGACACACACATAAAAAACACAAAAGGACACGTGCACAGTTAAAAAGAAAGGCATTTGATTAAAAAAAAAAAAAAGGAAGGACATTTAGCTACTAACGCATATCATCGAAAAAACAAATGAAATTTGGAGAAAAAGTTATGAAATTGTTGGGCAGATGGATGTGGTAAGCTGATTTATGGCCTATATTTTAGACTTTATAATCTGCATTAAGAAAGTCCAGCTTAAATGACAGCATTATCTCCTAAAACACACACACACACACACACACTACTCTGTATTAGTCAACAAATAATAATAGACCAGGGAATTTGAAGTTAGCTGTTGTCCATCAGCATCAAATAACTTTGTTGTAATGTTCATCTTGAGCAAACAGCAAAAGCTTAAGTGCTCAAGTGTCCTGGGGACATAAAAAAACTTTCGGTAAAAATGACAAACAGAACCTCGGGATAATGAAAGTGCACTACAGGACCATCAAGCTAAGTCAATCTCTTACCTCCTGTCTGTTTTTGGCTATGGGCAAGTCTGGATACTCATAGCTTGTGAGTGGAGGAGGATTAGCATAACCTAGTGAAAAGAAAAGTTGCAGGAGTAAAAGGAAAAATAAAGTTTTAAACTGATTAAGAATTAAGCTTTCTGTATATCCCAAAATACACAACCTAGGCTCAGAAAGGCTATGACAAAATTAGTACTTACGCACTGCAGGTTCTGGTTTTTGCAGCCTCTCTCCATCAGAGTTCACAGGGTTTGGGCTGCCATGCTCAAGAATCTTTGCTGGACTGTAAGAAAACCAAATCTGAGAATTACAAACAAATCTAATGTAGTAACACCAAAACTGTACAAGATACGATTAGCTGTTTTGGACTAAAAGACTTTAACGTTTAAGCTTTCAGCTTCGACCTTTATACCGCAATTTCCTCACAACGCAAAGACAAATATATGTACTGGTAAAAACAGGACAAGTTAGAAGCCAGGATTTATCAAAATTATCAATATTATATGAAAATCAGTTTCCTTTGAGTGTAAGAATTAATTTCAGATCATCACAGGAACTGTGAGGTTGAATATAATGCTAGATGTTGTAGCATTTTTCTCAACATCAACAAAGATAAAAAACAAAACGAACAGGAAAATGCTCCCCTTCTTTATACGTGGTAATCCATGTACAAAACCCAATTGTTTTTAAAGAAAAGAGCTTAAGTATGGCAATAAAAGAAAAAAAGGGGGCTGTATAACCAAACATAAGTCAACATCAGTTAGTCACAGTTAAACTCACAGATTCATAAACCTTTTGAAATATTTTTTGTTTTTAAACAAACATTTTCTAGAAGAAAGTTTCACATTTTTTCTCTGCATATTTCACTTCTTAATGCAATTTCTAACTAAGTTTTTGCATCCTCTCTAATTTCCTTCTGTCAGCTTGACCAGGCCCACAGCGCTGCAGCCTGAGGAGCATTCCCGGTTGTGTGTGTGTGTTTATGCATGTGTGCCTCCTGCACTCTTAGCGAGGAGAGGATTTTATCACAACAGCAGACAAAAACCCTGACAGTACTAGGAGCTCAAATGCACACCCACGACTTGTGCGCACACACGCACCCTCGTCCTCGCTCTTTCTCTCCAATGCACACGTTTCGTGCAAGCTACAAAGCAGCTGACCCTACAACAAAAGCTGCACACTGCACAGAGGAGAGTGGGGTGAAAGGAGAAGAGAAGTGACAGCTCTTAGTCAGTTATCCGTGTGCGTGTGACTAACTCTCCTGGAAAAAGTCTGCATGACAGGCGCAGTGAGAGGACAGGACAAAAAACTACAAGACAAAAACATTTGCAACAACAAAGCAAGGGAAGGATTGCTGCCGGACGTAGTCAACAGTGAGAGGAGTAAAGTTTGCACAGGCAGATCCATGGAGACAAGACGCTGGAGGCTCTACTCTGTGAAAAGCTCTTCTTTGCCCAATTTCTAAAAAGCTCAGACAAGAGTCAGCAGTGCTGTTTCACCAGTAAGTACATTTCTTTCTTTTCTTATTCATCCAGATATTATTGTGATAACAATTTTTTTAAAATTAGGACGCAAATCTGAAGAGCTGATTTGCAGCTTACTAAGCGAAAACCCTTAAGGTTTTCTGTATGGCTGACCTCTGACCCCACAGGCAGTTTAATCCATCTGAATCCCAGGTGGAAACTCAGCTGATCTATCAGCTTGAATAAAAGGGCCAAATACGCACACCTGGGACATCAGCCTTGAAATCAAAGTAGCCATCAGGCAGGGATCAAAGGACAGAATAGCTATGGGATGATCATTTTTCAATGTCAAGCTTAAATTCTGAATTATTAAAACGTCACAAAGAGTCACAGACTAGATTTCAGTTATAAACTAGATTTACCACATAAAATTAATAAAACATTCTAATCAAATAATTTTCATTCAACCTGAATAGTCAAACCCATTTCAGTACAACTGCAAGATTTTTGACAATTAGCAAATTAGCATTTCCATTTTCAAGAAAAATTCCTCTGGTTAGCGGTTAATTTTGACTTGAAATACACATTTTGGGAGGTGATAACTGGGGTCACAGTTAAGGCAAGTCTGTTATCTTAAACGAAATGGATCCTGGTTTTTAAATAGCAAAATAATTATTTTATATTAGAGCATGTTAAATCCCCAGAAAGTTTTTTTTTTTTTTTTTTTAATGTAATCACAGTGTATTACATTTTCCTTTAAGGGAAGACCAAAACCTCTTTGGTACCCACAAACATTTTTAATAAAGAGGGAAAAAACCCATTATTTTTTTCTAAAGGTTTTCAGAGAAGAGTTTTAATTTCCCTGGCTTACCTCAGTGTTTTTTTCTCATCTGCCTGACTTAAGCAGTTCCTCACTTGCTGTTATGCCGTCCTGTCATTTGCAGGTGCAATTGTTATAGAAATTTGTTTTAAGCAACATCTATTCCAGTAATTCAGATGATTATTATGATTCTGTTGTGTTGTGAAAATCCTGTCTTGATGCTAAAGATAACTAATTATTCTAATGTCTTCAGCTTTTAAAGACAGCGTGCTGTGAATGCCATGCCTCTGTTCAGCTGGATGAAATGGTCGCATGAGACAAGAGTGCAGGCTCAGGATGAAACACCATCTCTGAAAATCTCAGGGGGGTTACCCAGCCGCATGCTGATCACAGAGCTCCTGTGGCATGTGGAAGAGCGCGAGCGGCTGGCGAGAGAACTGGAGCGTGAGCATAGGATGGCTCACAGCGCTCTGGGTCTCCACTGGTTTCAAAAGTACCCCAGGTTGCGGACCCTCATCCCCTCATCAGAACTACAACAGCTGGAGTTCTTGTGTGCCCAGATCCCATCTATCCAAGCAGCCACCGTCCTCTCCAGGTGTTTAGTAGTACCCATGCCTTCTTCTGTCCTCACATTAGTAAGCTGTCAACAGATACTAGCTGCTACTGCATCAACAGGGCCTGACAGCAGGCAAAGCAGAGAAGACCCAAAGGGAAAGGGAGCTAGGGCGAGCTGCCAAGAAAGCCATTATGTGTTATTGTCACAGACACAGGCGATACAGGGTGTTAACATGTGAAGGTGAAGGACGCCCTGTAAGGGTGAGCGAAGCCAGGCTGCCGGGGTTGCCACTCGTCTGTTAGCCAGTATGGAAAAGTAGCTGTTAGACATGGTTGAGCAATGAGCACTGTGACCTACTTACATATTCCCCATAAAACTCTCTACTAGTTCACTGTGTGCTTACATAACATCTTAGCCAAGAAAAACATATTTAATAAGATGTGTTATTATGCTTTTATCATTTACAAAAATCTTCGCTGTTGTCCCAGATATGTCATTTTTTGAAACTGTGAGAGAAAACAGATAAAAGCACACAGGTCCAACATTTTAGGTGAAGCACAGAAACTTCACATTAGCAGGCTGACACCATGCTGATGGAAATATTATTTCTTAGTTTGTAGATACTCAACTCCTCTCCTTGCATCTTATGGGACTGACATGGTTGTACATTTGTAGACCATCATCTACATGCTGTAGCCTTGTACTGCCAACAAGGGACAGTGTCAGTTCTAGTAGTTGCCACTTGAGTATGGCTCAAAAAGGAAGTCATTCCCTAAAGCAGGGGTTTTGCACTCCAGGCCTCGAGGGCCGGTGTCCTGCAGGTTTTAGATCTCACCCTGGGTCAACACACCTGAATCAAATGATTAGTTCATTACCAGGCTTCTGGAGAACTTCAAGACATGCTGAGGAGGTCATTTAGCCATTTAAATCAGCTGTGTTGGATCAAGGACACATCTAAAACCTGCAGGACACCGGCCCTCGAGGCCTGGAGTTCGACACCTGTGCCCTAAAGGCTCCCATTTAAATTTAACTTAGCAACATTATAAAGCATCTACAGCTAGTTTCCCCTTTATAAGTCCTCTGAGTGGGCTGAATTTGTTTATAACCAACTGGATAACCAAGTTAGGGGTGTGGTCTCAATAATTGACAGGTTGGGCAACTAGAGCTGGAATCTGTTCGGGCTCATCCACTACTGAAGGTTATTAAACTGATCCTCTTCAACATCTTTGTGCTGTTATTACCTTGTGCCTTTGTTAATGTACAGACCCTCCCAGCAGTGAGTGCTAAAGTTTTATGAGTATTTACAAAGATGGCGCAGTGACAAGATTGCTTGTTAGAGTGACTCTGATTTTTTCCGACTGACTCTATTGCATATGCATTTCTGAGAGTTCCTTTCTCAAGGCACAAAATATAGGGAAGCGAATATTTACATCACAAGCAAACCCGCAACTCTGAGAGCCATTTACACCTGCTATTGACCTGTTTAGTAAATCTGGCACTTAATTTGTTAATAAGCACTAATTAGTCAACATGTATGTATTTTCACTGAATCTGTACAGTTTATGAACCCTTGTTAACCTTAGTTAGCTAAGGTTAGTAAGCATGGAGGTAAATTCTGGCTCCATGCTAATGTTAAGGCAATAAAATGTGGAATCTAAACCTCTGGGTGAGGGCACAATTGCTACACGGCTGCTGCTATGAAGACAAAAGTCATAATATAGAAATAATATCTCTGTCAAAGCTTTTCAAAACTTGAGTAGATGTCATGTCCGCTGTCTCTAATGTAAGAGGTCAAACTTTACCACCAACCCCTTCAGCAGAAAGAATAATAACCAGATAAGAGTGTGTGACTATTTCATAAACTACAGTGATACTGTGTTTTTAGGAACAGAGACATATTTCAACGTGGCTTAGTGTGACTGATTTTCAAGTCAGAGACGAGAGGACAGAGCGCAAAGGAAACAAGAAGGAATAAATGATGAGGAAATGAGAAAAACCTCTCCAAGAACTATTTAATTAACTATAATGTTGTATGTTTCCACAGGTTTCGTGAGGTGCTTGCCACTAACAACATACGACCCTGGGAGCTGGCATCTGTGTTTAAGCAAATACTAAAGGACTTCCTGAGCCAAAGGGGATATGATGAAGAGGATGACCTCTCAGTGCAGCCGGTGCAGTTCCAACCCATGGAGGCTTGGACCAGCCGGTACAAAATGAAGCAGGGGTTTGTCACACCCACTGTCCCCAACTGTGGCGACCATCCAAGGGAAGAGATCCCAACGGTCTCTGGATACGTGGATCGGGTCATGCGGCACTCTGGTTCATTCACAGCACACAGGGACTGGGACCTTCCATATTATTATCCAGTACCTCTCAGGTCCAAAGGTGCTTACAGCACCACACTGTGAAAGGACAACTCTTTAACCATCTGCAACCAACAGCATGGAGACCAAATCGCAATATGCGTCTTAGATATAGACATTTCACTAGCTTTACCAAAACGTGGAATAGCACTAGGCTAGGTGTTATATGTACTCAAATGTTTAATGGCAATAACTAATTCTTATCCCTACTTCACAGCCTGAGTTGTTTAGTTACTCCTTATTCTAAACCTTCAACCGAACAGCTGGAGATGCATTTCAGAGATGTCAAGAACCTGGAGTGATTTTAATAGTAAAAGCACTAGATGCCTTTTTGGCTTTTGGCTAAGTGACAAACTGACTGAGTTGGTCAATTTGTGGTAGCTCATTAAGAGCTCAAAATGTCCAGCTTTTGGAGTGAATACATGTGTAAAAACATGACTGGCTCACATATAGTTAATGCAAAGATGTAAAGACTCCACGTTACCTTATCTAACACAAGTCAGTCAACTTTCCTGTTATTGCTGGCCAAAACCTCTTGGGGTGGCAAACATTTTATATGCAGGAAAAACCCTGGAAATCTGAGTGAGCACTCTTTAATGTAAATGTTTCAGACTGAAAAATAAAAAAAACATTGAGCTAAACATTTTATATAGATTAGGCAGAACTCACCTTGATTTGTGTAGGACTTGTTTTTGTTCTTGTGTATCAGTGTTTAACTTCCTTT
>NW_024585052.1:0-10529 GCF_018398535.1 Haplochromis burtoni
GGGTCGTGCAATTCATCATGTATTTCTTCAAGTACACAACTGAATGTCAAAGGTCAAACAAGAAGAATCATCATTCTCAAAAATCATATGTCACTACAATCCAA
The DNA here is from genome assembly GCF_018398535.1 of Haplochromis burtoni. NCBI lineage: Eukaryota > Metazoa > Chordata > Actinopteri > Cichliformes > Cichlidae > Haplochromis > Haplochromis burtoni. The sequence goes on from NW_024585052.1 coordinate 105, forward strand.
CTGTATACAGACATAGGTATTTAAACGCATCAGTTGACTTTATTGTTTGTCCATGTGGCTCTCAGCTAACTTCAAAGCTGCAGCCTAGTCAACACCCTTCTTTATGACTCCTATCAACCTCCCAAATCTTCTCACTGTAGGCATCCTGTGGGGGTTAGAGTCAACTTGTGAATTATCTGCATTTACAACTCTTCTCCTGTCCTGTTGTCACCACAGAAAAAGCTTTGTAAAGGAAATTGGATCAAGCTGTTTTGATCTTCTTGGCTCAAAACCTCAAGTGTTCATGATGTAAATGTAGACAAAAGGCTTCTCTGTTTACATCCTTCTTGCAGAAGACAAAAGAATAAGTGATGTTGCCATGTTCCATGGTTAATCTCCAACTTGGGCTAATCCATTGTCCTTCGTACACATAGGCAATTGGCCTGTTTCCAGTTCGTTTAACTGTATAATGTCCTGCAACAAGTCATATTCTTTGAGTCAGACGAGCAGGTCTGTCTTACCAGAGCAGTTCACCTTCCCAGCTACTGGTGAATCAACCTTCCATTCAGGTTCAGAGCAGTTGAAAAGTTGGCAGTGTTCCTGGATGTGTTGCCAAAGCAACCAAACAAACTGTCTCGCTCTCAGTGATGCTATAGGGCCACAGTCCAGAAGAATGTGTAGCCAGTGGCATCACAAGCATAACCATTGGTCTCGTTCTTTATGTGAGCGGTTGTGTTCTTAAACTGCCACCAGTAGTTGTTGAAAACCCATGCGGGTACTGGGTGTGGTTTGCTCTGTTCCAGTGCGCTCCCTGTCATCCCACTCAGGGTCCACAGGCACAAGAAGACGCACAGCACATTCCCAGCCATTCTGATGAGTACCTGTGGCTCAGTTGGTTTCTTCACCGGATTGAGACGAGGGGCCCTGGAGGCTTTCCCCCCCCTTTGTTCCCGGTCTTCCTGCCACTTACTCCGAGCTGGCCTGGATGTGTGTCACCTTCTTGCAGTGCGCTTGATATATCCAAGTGTTCCTTCCAGCAATCTTCACTGCTGTGGTCGTCGTCAGCAGCATCCGATATGGACCTTCCCATCGTGGACTGGACCAGCACTTCCTCTCCATGGCCTTATCATCATCCAATCTCCAGACTTCAGGCTCTGCTCCTGCGAAGAAACAGAATCATCTGGCAGATCATTTGTTCTCATAACTACTTTACTTTTAAACATTTTCAAGCATCTAATCTGCTGATATGCTCTCTCTTCTGCTTTTCTATCATCACTACAGAAGACTAGAACTCTAAATGCTCTTAACATGTGTAATCTCAAAGAGTCAGACCATTCTCTGTTGGAGTAATCCTCATGTACTTATTCTATACAGTCTAACCATGTCCTGCCTGTCTTCCTAAATCTTAACTTTACTGTTCCATTAGTTCTCTCTGCAAAAAAGTTTTTTTTTAAAGTATTTAATAATCCTAGAGTGAGTATAACGACTGCTCATCTCCCTCCTGTTTGAGACATGGCATAGCCAATGGCTCAATATAGCAGCAGTCTTATACAAATTATAGACAGTACTGGTGTATCACACAGATAAAAAATCATCCTGCAAGCTTGCTCCCTCTGTAAGTCACAACTGTTTTCCTGCAGTAGGTGAGTGGGCCTACATGTCTGCTGATGCTGTACTGATAAAAGGTTAACACCATGTTTAACTACAGCTGCCTCTTTGTGATCTTATCTGCAAAAACTTTCCCTAATGCAACTGGATCTTTCCCTCACATGTGTGCTGCACATTTACAAACGGCAATTCCACTGGTTAATAACGCTGCCTCCAGCAGAATTTGCAAAGTTTGGTGTGTTCTACAGGTTTCCCTGTAGAGGTTGTCACACCTCGTCTCACTCACTGCACTACAAAGAAATGTACAGTAGCAAATGTATACTGCCTATCAGTGTATATTGTCTCTCTACAACTTTACACGCTTCCGTTAAGGCTAGCATCTCTGCTGCTCAAGCAAATATGACACATGCTAGTTGTCCTACACAGATAACTCTCTCTCACTGTCTGCTACAGTAAAACCTGTTCTAGTCTGTCCCTCTGCTATTGTAAAACTCAAATCATCAGCAAACCAAACCTTTCCCTCAACGAGTGGCACATCTATTAAGTCATCCCTCAGCTTACACGTCTTCTCCTCGCGCTTTCTACACTCATGAGAAGTGCCCTCCTCCGTTGGCAAAAAGGGTTGGACAGATTCAGAATTGTGCACCACTTTATGGTAATATGTGTGGTTGTGAGAGTAACAGTAACATTAAAGACAAGTGTCTTGTAGGTGACAGAAATGTAAGTTTAGTCTGCAATAGTAAACATCTACCTCGTGTGGAACTAACAATGTCAAAAGGTGAAATAAACTATTGAAACATTGTACAGCTTAAGCTGCTGCACATACTGATCTCACGCATGGAGGTAAAGCACGAGCAACTAGAGCTAATCTTTTAGGATAGTAAGTTACTGGCTTCACTTGTGGAAAAAGTGCTGTTAGTTATTTTACAGTCACCTTGTATTTGTGCTGTTCACAGAACCACAAGTCCATCGCTGGACCTCCTCTGCGCTGTCACTTTTTGGAGCTTGGCACGCTCCCTCAGGTTCCATTTTGTGGGCGATCCTCTCAGTCACTCCTTCTCATCATGGCATCTCACGACATCTACAAATTGAAAAAATGACACTCCTCTCGCCACACGGCTTTCGCCATGTGTCAACTCCCTAATGAGACATGTACAAGAATGTTGCACAGTCTCCCTAAAACAATCTCCAGGGTTGGTCCCTTGGAGCAGCTTCACTCCAAGCTGTAACCCTGTGTAAAACATTAGTCAGCACTTAAATGTTCAACTTGTTTAACTCCCAGCTCCTGTATCACAGAAGACAAAGTCTTAAAATTTAAAACAACTTCACATTTGCAACCAACTATAGATCATAAGAGTAATAAAGTATTCAGCATCACAGAGACAAGTATCATTGCAGGTTTTCTCAAATCATTAAATCACTATCATTACCATAACTCGCCTCAGACATGGATCATCCCATGTGCTCAGTTAACATTAATGTAATCGGTGACTTCTCTTAAGCAAAGTCACTCCACTCATATATTATTATTATGGGTTCAAAAGTGGCCAGCAAATGAGCCCATAATAAACTATTCCATAAATATCGTAATCTCTTATTTGTTTTACTCATGTCACTTGTCCACTTCTGCTGAATGCTACATGCACTCTTAAAGAAAACAAAACCTGTAATAAAGAAACAAACATCCACCAGTTGTTCTGCTAAAAACCACATCATCAAATCACATGAAAAACTGCAATGCTGTAAGAAAAAATGCAAATATTAGCGCTGCGCAGGTGTGTACACACTTTCTCACAGTAACTTCTGTGAGTACCACAAGTTAGTCAATGACACACACATGGTAAATTCACAGACATAGAATTTAAACTAAAAAGTTAAATTTTCAGAGTTCACATAGTCATGTGACCCACAGGAGGAATCCTGTGGTCTCCTTCTGCTCCTGCAACAGAGACACACACAGAGATACATCCACACCTTTGTCAGGTGGGGGTTGACTTCACACAATGGTGTTAAGTCAGTCAGTCAGTTCCCCATTTATTTTAAAATTCTTACTCATTCACTCAGTGATTCCTTCTTTTGCTAATTGTGGAAATTATCGTCGCATTCGTTTCCACGCTCAGCAAAACAACGTCATTTCAAAAAGAAAAATAATTTAGACTGGATTTCCTCGTTGAATTTTTTTGGACAGGAACTTGTTTCCTGATTGTCCCAAATAAGAGCCCATTTTAATTTTGGAGAAGCTCACTTTGCAACAGTTTTCTCGACGACGCTTCGATTCTAATTGTGCAGATCTGCTCAAACAGAGATCATCAAACAAAACTTTCAGTGCACCATGAAAGTAACAAAATAAAAGAAAGAAAATAAAAGAAATCAAAGAAAATAAAGGAAAGCAAGGCCTTGTTTAAGTCATGACACGTGTTCTTCATGCCAGGGGGATAAATCGTAACAACCCAATTGGCAGGTTCAACTTTAGTAATAAAAGACAAATCAAACAGCCAGTTTAATCTCAAACATTCATCCAATCAGCCATACACACAACATACAGCATAACCCTGTTGTCCTAGCACATAATAAGTTTTAGTTCTCATGTAACTAAATGTGTGCCATGGTAAAACTTCTTCACACACCAGATGTGTATATGCATGTGGGGTTAGTATGGTTAATGCATTTTCAGTATGTTTTTGTGTTCATCTCTCATCACACTTCCATTATTCTCATCACTGCTTAAAACAACACACATCTCTCTCTGTTTTTTTTCTTTTAACTGTACTTTTCTCCAAAACAGAAAATAGCATTACAGCTGTTTCAGACCGAGAAACACCAAGCACTCTTCATGCTATCATTCATCCACACAACTATTTTATTTCTTTTTGGCCACTGGGCAGGTGACTTGCAGAATCACGTCTGCCCAGCTGGATACCTTTCACACACACCATGACGTCAGACACGCTCACACTCGCGGAATTGATCAGGAGAAAAACTTTCTTCATCTTCACACTCTGTTACAGAAACACCATATGTTGTTTTTTTTGTTTTTTTGTGTTGTGTCAGGGATGGATATGTAGTTGTAACGTTTGTGTTCACTAACTTTACTTTCTGTCTCCTCTCTTGCCTAGTCTGTCTTGGACTCAATGCTGCTCCTAATATGCCTTTAATCTCTCCTCCACTTCTGCCTCTGCTCTCTCACCCTCTTCTCTGACTCTACTTTTCTGCTAACATTCTTGCTCTTTCTAATGCTTTTCTACGGTGTTGTTCTAGAGTAGTTGCAGTGGATTGAGCGTAGTTTCATCCTCAGGTTTCACAACTACTTCTTGCAATATTGCTCTTTTAACATTCTTGCTTCTCTCCTCTTCTGAGTCTGCTCCAGCCACAACTTAGCAACTGCTAACTGCAATTCCTTCCTCTGCTTCGCTTTACCTGTTTTACCTGCTACACTTACAGCTATTCTTTCTACCAGCATTTTACACTGAACTTCCACTAATGTCCCTTCAAATCCACATTTCTTACACCAACAACCTACATACTGCGTGCTGCCTGGTAAAACTTTCTGCATAAATTTTACATCTCCTTCTAAGGCAGACTTACACATTTTATTCTCCATTACAAGACAACAATCAGCCACACTCACGCAGACCACGTCTGGCCCGCACACACACAACATAGGCCTATCGCTTGCGTCTGCACGCACAGCTAGCGCTCTCTGTTGAAAACTCTCAAACGCCCCATATGGCGGAGACTTCAACCTTCGGACACTCTCCAACGCCCCAAATGGCGGAGATTCCGGACTCTGAACCTAGGTTCTCTCCACGCCCCAAATGGCGGAGAACTCTCTACGCCCCAAATGGCGGAGAAGCCTGCGTCTCTCTCACGCGGCTAGCGCGCTCCCGGACTCACGTTTAACGCACAGCCCGTAGCCGCTCTCTAAGGCCTTCTGTACTCACTGTTTGTTTACATTCATGGGAAGAGTCTCTGGATCCCGTCAATCGTCATCCATCCCGAGGGGAGGTCAGGCGCAAACTTCCCGGCCTGGTGGCAAGCCAAAAACACCAGGGCTTTACGTCAATCATCCCAGACGTTGCGGTGGCGTCCTCTCCCTCTCCTCGGTGGATGCAATGTGTTAGGCTCCGGCTCCGAAGGACCAAATAAATGTTGGGTCTGTGTTTCCACAAACCCCGCTAATTCTAGAGACTTATTCATCATGAAGAAAACAAGACAGTCGATCGATCCATTACTTGCACAAGGGAGGCCTCATCTGTGTCCAGCACGACAAATGACCCCAAATGGTGGCCTCCTCTCGCTGCCTTTTATTGACAAACTTCAAACAATAGTTTACAAAGCACCTCCCCTTGCAACCCCCCTTTGGTTACAAGACAAGGACTGTATGTAAGTGTGTGTGTGTGTGTTATGTGAGAATGTGTGTGTGTGTGTGTGTTATGTGAGACCTCCTGCTCATAAAACCTAAAAGCAGGAACAACATCCTTGGTCATAAAGAGGGTAGTCTTCCCCCACACCCAATGTATGGTTTACCAAAGATAACACAGTGAAACCATACAAAGGGTAGGAAGCTCTACCAAACATCAAACAGATCTTCAAGTTAGGATGTATCTACAATAAAACCTCCCCCAGCACAGAGTGGCTGGAGAGGTGGTCAGGATCAAAGGAATGGCTTTGATCCTACTGCTTAAACTAAGACTGTACAAATTTAAGAAACACAATGGCAACATTCAACAATTAGACTTAACAATAAGTTCATACTCTGTTTTCAGTTTAAACAAGCAAGGGAGATAGTTTGTTACTCTCAGTTATTTCAGTATTGCAGGTTTCTGCATTGCGTTGTTCTTACCCATAAATCTGTTTATTATGGGTGCATTTTGTAATTAAAAAATAAGAAAGGCAGATAATGTTCCATGTTTTTATTCACATAAACATTCACTGCAAAATGAATTAATGAAAATACAATATTAAGACTTAAAAAGTAGACTGACCACATTTTTGAGCTATGTCTCTTTTTAAGTCTCTATACAGCTCAGATTTACTGTGTTGTATTAACACATGAATGTCTGATATTTCTGTCAGAAGTTACCTGACTGGTCATCATTACTATTGTACATCTATGCCTATTATATTGTAATTTCAAAAACCTGTAACAAGAGCCAAGCTGAAAATACAGACTCTAGCCTTACCTGGTCCTTATAAGTCATGTATACTTGAAAAAATTATGTGTGTATCCATGGGCTTCACAATTCACCTAAACATGAAATATCAGTGTCCTTACAAGTAGCAGTAAATTCAGGTTTGACCAAAATGTAGCCCTAGCCAAAATATCAACAGATGGGCGTGTTCCTGGAAGCATGGGTCAAACTTTCTGTGATTCCCATGCCTGTAGGACCTTTGGAAAGGCACGTTCCCATTTGTCAAATTTTTGTCATACGTACTGATATATCACGAAAACACGTATGTGTGTGTGTGAGAGAGAGAGAGCTGTGCATGAAGTGTGATTTTATCATGGTGGAAGCAAAACAGCAAAACTAAGAGGGAATTCATGACGATGTTTATGTGAAGCGTAGTTTGGATCCTCTTTTGCTGCTGGTTCGGCCAATATTGTTTGGAGAGAGATAAAACTAACAGCTCTAGAATCAGCTCAAAAAGGACGTAAACACAAAGCGCGGACCCGCCGAAACATCAGAATCAGCGAGCTGTCGGCTTTCAGCCCCGACCGTGTCCGTGCCGTCGGGTGAGAAAGGCAACATCTCACTGATTCTGATCTGTCGGCAGGTCCGCGCTTTGTGTTTACGTCTTTGTGCAGAATCCGTGTTCCTGCTCTCATTTACTGTTTTAGCTGTTTGGAGGTTGTCGAAATTTTGTGAGGTTTAAACTGAGATTCTGTCGTTTTGGGCAAAATAAATTTATATAAAAAAATCGATTCAGGATTTTAATGAATCGATATCACGTTATCCAAGCCAGAATCAATTTTAATCAATACATCGATTATCAAAACCCACCCATACTTGAAAGCCAGAAATTCCACTACCTTTTCTTTCTGCTCCCATATCTTTTAAAGGTAATGTAGGGAGTAAAAGTTAAAATTTGTCAGAAAAAAATAAATACTCATGCAAAATTATTAAAGTTTTCTGATTCTGAAAATACAGATGCCTGAAAATTAAGTACAGTAACTAAGTATTTTTACTTTGGTACTTCCTACCTCTACTCTCTGCTAAGGTATTAGGATCACAGTGGAAAGTTTAGAATTGTTACCTTGTTTTAAGGAATGAATACAATGATCAAAAGTGCTCAAATACAACAACTCAGACTTAATAAACAAAAAGAAAATCAGTTCAGTCCAATAAATTTTATTTGCAAAGTGCCAGTTCATAAGAAGCTGCTTCAAGGCACTTTATATTGTAAGGTAAAGAAACTACAATATTACAGAGAAACCCCAACAGGGGTCAGAAATGTCAGAAATGTCACAGACATACTGCATTAGTATTATTGATCTGAAATCACACAAAGAACTTAAAAGCCCAGTAGTATTTTTTTACTGTAAAAAAAACCCCACAGACATGTTGAGTAAATTTTTATAACTTGAAATGCAAATATCAATTGTACATTTTGTAAACATATACAACTATTTACTGTATCTAAAAATGCAGCCAGTACACCTGCCGTTTTTTTTGTTTTGTTTTTTTCCATTTTGTACAACCATTAAAAAATATTACTAAAACTAAAATGAGAGGACAATCAGGTGTGGCAATAAGATGCCCCACAAATGATGTGTGCCAGTAAAAAAAAAAAAGTTTGTCCACCAAAAGACAGAGGAGAACAGCACAGGCCTGACAACAGAAGGTGCATCACTCCGCTGGTTTTCTACTTCTTGACAGTGTTTACATTGCAAATGTGCCTTTGTGACATTCATTAGTGCCCTCACTGACACACAAAACAAAACGACTACACAACAGAACAACTACACAAGACAACACAACACACTAACTATACACTATACACTAAACGTCACAAATCTCCCACATCTAAAAGCTCTCTCGCTCGCTCACTCTGTCTCGCTGCCGTTACCGTCACCCCTAAACTCTCCCCTCTTCCTAAACAACCAAATACCCACATGTTGACTTTTTTTTAATTGGTCGATATGGTACATTTTTCCACCGATAGGAAAGAGGTGGCTTTTCCCCCCTTTCTTTACTGTTTTCGCGCTGTCCTTAAAAAACGCTTAAAACACACACACAAAAATGTGACGACAGTATTTATCATAACTCTAGATTTACTGGCCTGTAATTAAAATTTAAAAACTTTGAAGTCCAAACTTTCAATGTGGGCTGAAATAGAGACTCAGCGTGGCTGCAGCTTGTTGCTATGTCAGCTTAAATTAGTCATGCGATTTGGAGGTGCACCTTCCTTCCATTTCCAGAGTGTAACCACCTGTGTAAAATCCGAAATTCCCATGGTGTTGCTCAAAATATGCTCTGGCACAATCATCAGAATCATCACGCATCAGAATCAGCTTTGTCTTTCTCGGCTTTCTCACCCGATGGCTGGTAGACGGACACGGAGCTCATTCTGATGCGTCGGGTCCATTCTGTTTTTGCGTCTTTTTGCGCTAGATTCTGAACTGCAGGTTTCTTCTCTCCCTAACCAAAATTCACCAAGCCAACAGCAAAAGAAGCGGCAAACTACGCTTCACATTTGATAAATGTTGTCATGAATTCCCTTTTTAATTTTGCTGTTTTGCTTTCACCACGATAAAAATCAGACTTCATGCACAGCTCTCTTTCTCTCTCTCTGTACTTCAAGAACAGTTTCCCATCTCAAATCTCCGTTTTCTGCATTATTCATTCGCTTATGGCCCACCAGTCTACCATTTTATACAGCGCTGTCGGCCACTGTCTTTTTCTTTTCTTTTGTTTACGCTTACGCTTTCAGACAAGAAAGCGTAATTTGTGCTGTTCAGTACTGAAGAAATTTAAACTTTTTAAAATTGTGCAAAACTGCAGAATATTTTTAAGGTTATCTGCTATAAAAATCCAGGCCAGGAAAATCTCCTTCATGTTTTTCTGTGTTTTACTCTCAGTTACTTTCACGCAAAGGCATCTGCTGTGATGTTCACAATTCTGATGAAGTCTCACATGTATCAGTACTGATAAATGATCAGAATTATAATATTTCTGACTGTCTGAGGCAAAATTGAATCAAATCAGGACTTTGAGAACCAGAATCAAATGGATTAAATCAGTGATGATACCCAGCCCTAGTGAGTAGCCTAGGCCCGACAGAAGTGGATGTAGCTGTGGGTAATAAGAAAAGATGTAAAGAACTATTGATAACTTTTTTAAGTTAAGGCCTGATCCATCTGAAATTCATAGGCAGTGCTCTGACACAGTGCCATCAATCTTTGAATGCTGAAAAAGCACAGTGTATTCAGAATATACATTATATGCTGCAATAAATGCACTGCCCAAGTGTCCCCTCTCCTCCCTGCCTTTCAGCAGGAGACAGCAGCAAACATGTCATCAGAGGAGGCAGAGATGATGATTAAGTTTAACATTTTCTACAATATTGCCAAAGCACTTTAAGTACAAGATCGTTAGTTAATCATTCACAAATGAATATTGTCTGTATGGACTGCAATCCCCCCCCCAAGAAAAAGTGCACATGTAAAACTGTGGTGTTAAGGGTCTTAAGAGATGCGGTTGAAAAATTTGAGTGCGCCTAAGTTTTGTGCCGCACCGGTGCAACTGTGGCAAAAAGTTAGTCTAGAGCCCTGTAATGTAAAAAAAACACCTGGTTTTATTTTGTATATAGGTTTTATTTACATTATATAACATATAT
>NW_024585053.1:0-10529 GCF_018398535.1 Haplochromis burtoni
AAACTCTGCCAAAAATCTTGTACAAGGTTACAAAACCAAAAAAGATGTATAGTAGATTCCTTGGAAGTTTTACAAAAGCTACAGCTTGTATCAATGTCTAATTTGAATTTGCTTTAGTGACATCCCTTTCTCTTTGATGGAGGATGCTTCCGGCTGCGCGAAGTTTGCTGGGAGCTGTAGTACGCTGCACCAGGAAGTCCATTTTTGATCTAATCAATAATTCGATTAAAGGAGCAGGAAACCAGACAGATATTCTTTTTAATTTGATTGTCTTAAAAGTCTGAAAATAAAACATCACATAAACCAGAGGAGTCGTTCTTCTAAAAATGGATCTGATTGGTCTGTTACATTCAGCATCAGTGATGTGACTGTCAACAGATTGGTTGCAGACATCAGCTGATTTATTTCCACCTGGGAGGCTTTAGGTTATTATCACCTGAGAGCAGCGTGCAGGTATAGCTCTGCTGGTTCTCAATCTGAGAGCAAAGACCCACAGCTGGCCTCAAGGTAACTGTCGGTCCCACGTCCTCTGTGCTTTTACTTTGACAGTGCTAAGAGGAAGTGGGTGTTTCATTTTTCAGCTGGTATCAGGCTGAGGGTTTTACCAGTGTGAGCAGCAGTGTCTCATTTGCCCTGTATTGATCAGCGATCGTGATGGCTAAGTGGGGTGAAGGAGACCACCAACGTCAACAACTGGCACTGGTCTGTTCATCTTCATCAATGCTACCATCACTGCAGTACTCATTATACTACTATTATTATTATTACTACTACTTATTTATTGTAATAAATATAAACTGGTCCATGTGGCAGACAGACAGACTGATGAAGGTAGAATTCAGGTAATGCTGTTACTATAGAAGTTGCTTCAGCTCAGTGATAGAAAACGCGCAAGAAGGTCAGTCATGTGACATGCTGAGGCCCCTCTTCATGTGTGTATTCAAGCTTTTGAGTAACAAAAGTTAATTTTTGAGTCTTTGGGGCTTCCTGCAGGTAACTGAGGGCACTGGCCTCATTTCCATGGTAACAGCCTGAATGTCATGACTGAGTAAGAAGAGGACATTTCCAGAATGATCTCAGTGTGTATGTGATACTGTAGGATGAGCTATTTTAGACTCTCAGTGTGTGTTATGTGAGCCGCAGCTGGTTCAGCACATGTTTGGAGGTATTTTTGAACTCTGTGATGTCAGAGGTGGGCGTGATTTGGTACCCGCTGACCCTCCTCTCTCCCCTGGTCAGGACAGAGCGAGATGTGTCCTCCTGGTCCTCGGAGTGCCTCCATCGGTTGCTGCTCGGTGTGCAGGTGGAGGGACCTGAGGGTGTCTGCCATCTGACCGAAGTCACTAAGCTGGAGGGAGAAGCTTCCATCAATAACCGCAAAGGGAAGCTTTTCTACTTCTACGAGTGGCAGCTGAGACTCAGCTGGCTGGGTCAGTGATCTCACTGATGATGTCGTCCATCCATTCATCATGGGAGACCATCTCAATTTGGTTCATGTGACTGACTTTAACCTTCACGTAGATGCTGTAGATATGGGGTCTCAAACTCACAACCCAGGGGCTACTTGCTGCCCCATATATTGACAGTTTGATCCTTGAAGTGACTTTTTTTTGTTAAAATAAGTTATTTAAGAAGCCAAAAATGATTTAATATGAAGGCAATATGAGCAGAGAGTACAAATATGCTGAGGGATTGGCTCTGTTAGTTCAGTGAGAGAGTCAAAAACTAATGTGTACACTTATGTCTGCATATTTGTTAAATATGAACAAAATGATAGTAGAAGTGCTGCCATGTGTCTGGCCAGGTAGAGAGTACTGATGTGTTTATTTGGTGGTTCAAGTGGCTTCAGTTAAGAGTGAGAAAAAAACGTTTTGTCTTGTTATACAATATTTGAAATTTAAAAATACAACACTACATTTTAGAAAATATTTGTGGGTGTTTTCTTATTTGTTTGTTTTGTATTACTTGAACACTGAAGTGGCCCTCCAATAAGATGACAGTGCCAGCAGTGGCCCATAGCTCATTTAGGTTTGAGACCCATGCACTAAACCTTTTAGCCAAAGTTCTTCTAGAAGCACGTCGCACAACGTGGCAGCTATCATGATGATAACTCTCGGAGCATGTTTGAGCAGTTATTTTGAAATATTATCAGCGTTAACCCTAACTTCAGTGGTCACTGGGGAAAAACTGTAAAGAATCTCCATTGTGAGTGTTGAATAGTCAGGTGTTCATGCTTTACTTTTATTGAGCAACAAATTATTTTTCCTGGCTAAATGAAGATCTTCTAAATCAGCAAGACACCATCTCCTCTTTAGCTCACAAGTTATCTGGTTGAAAATGCACATTATTCATTTATACCAGGGAGTCAAGTGCTTTTGATTTCAGTCAGGTAACACTTTAAACAAGATAATCAATCTCTATGGGAGTAGATTTCAAGCAGTGGCTCTGCATTGTGTTGGCACATGGTATTGAAAAAATATAAAACTGAAGAGTTCTTCCCCACTGCTGTGTAAGCCATTATTGTAAACCAGGAGTCTTTGCTGATGATATTAATTATAACTACTAAATCTACTCTTATCCTGAATGAAAGGTTTCATTTTGACTCAGTGTCACCCGCTCTGGCCCTTGGAATACATTTGACTATGACTGCCAGAATCTCTAGCCACGTGTACAGCAGGGATTTTAACATAGGGTTGCTCTTTTTCTGTAGTGCCAACTGTTTTCTGTGTGCAGGGATGTCCTGCAGGGGAGTGAAGTTCAGAGGAACTATTGATGTGTCCAACCTGTCTGACGAAAATGACGAGGACGACCTGGATGTGAGTTTGACTTCTGATTCTGATCACATACCCTGCAACCCAGTGATGACTGCACAGATGACATATTGATAATTATGTTGCTATCCAGATCTGCGTGGCTCTCTGTAAAGACCAGCCCAACACACCTCTCCTGGACCTCATGAAGACCTCCGGCATCCAGGAGTATCGCAGGGTTCTGGGCAAGTATGTCCGGCGGCTCAAATCAGGTTTGTTACCTAGAAGACATCAGGCAGTTTCTGACCATAAGGAGTTTTTAGAACTGTTCGTGGGTGTCTCCTCTGTGTCTCTTAAGTAGATCGGTCAGTAACTATCAAAGCCTTTTAGGGGTGGGTCTAAACAGGAAAAAGCTAGAAGTAATGTGGAAACTTGAAACCATTAAAGTTCTGTGAAATTCAGCAGTGAGAGGTGGGTGGGTCCAGGCTTGAGATAATAGTTGGAAGTGAATACCAAAGTGTTAAGAATACTGCTGATATGAGGGGGTGAGTTACTGAGACAACCAGAGTCTACAATTAACTCTAGCACCCAGCAATCCTGTCAGAGTCTGGCTGAGGCAGACTGTATGTATTGCGAAAAAGAACTCAAATGCAGACCAAAACAGAATGTGAAACGTGACATGGAATAACAAAACCGAGCCGTTTATTAAGGCTGGCAAAGAAGTACAAAACAAAAGACAAAGGTGAAACTAAACAATAAACTAAACTGGGTGAATTAAGATTAAAGCATGAAAAAACCTTCAACATGAAACCTGGCATGGAGACATGGAAAAAAAACCTGGATGCATGACGTGAAAACAGCAGACGACCTGACAAGAAATGACTGAAAACACACAGACTAAGTACACACAGGAGGATAATGAGGGAAGTTGAAACACATGGGGAAACAAGTGAGGATAACGACATCATAGGGGAAACGTAAAGCTAAACACATAGAACACAGGAACACAGAACCTCTTCAAAATAAAATGGGAAAGATAATGAAACGCAGATGTGACAACATGAACTTGACAACAAAAGACATGAAGACATGAAACACATAAAGGACAAGGGATACTTAATACAGGGGTTGAAAACTTAAAGGGAAACTAATAAACAAATTACCTTAGAAAACCCAATGAACTTAAACATAAACCATAAACATCCAAATTAACAAAAACTCAAAACGCTGGGTAAAAAGACCCAGGATTGTGACACATCCACTACAAATGCATGTGAGCAAAACACGTTAAATCTAAGTGGAGCTTTAGTACTCTGTTTTGAGCTTCTCCTGGTGGTTGGAACGTTTGTAGTTTCAGCCCTCAGCAAGCCATTACTCTGAGACAGTCCCTAAAACGCTTCATTATGAAATTTACACCTGTAAAGATCAGCCAGGGAGATGACCCATGGGGTAACTGTGACCTCTGATCCCACAGAGTTTGGTCAGGGAATGATTCTTCCCACCACCAACGCACTGAAGCAGCATTCATCTGTGTCGACCAAGAAGAATGGGGTTAAGACCAATAAAACCCAAGTAGGATGCTCCTCCTGTCCTGACTTAGCTCCTGTTCAGCCTCACTGTTGAAGTGCTGACCTTTGATTTTTCTGTGTTGTCCTGCAGATTAGCCCCGCCCCCAAGTGGTCCTCCAGTACCGCCCCCTGTCCCACAGGTGATCGTAACCAAACCTGCAGTTTCGATCTGAAAGAAACATTCCAGACCAACGCTCATGAACTCTACAGGACATTCATCAGCCAAGAGGTACTCGAACAGACTAGGAAGGACCAGACGAAATCAGAACAGACCAAGAAAGACAAGAACACGTTATAAATGACGCCCTATGAAAGACCCTGTTCAATTTATCTAAATGAGTCATGACCAGCCAGCAAGAAAAACTTTGTTTGATTAAAATCAGGTCAAATCTAGGCTAAAAATTGGTGTCAGACTTTTACGAGTTCAGTATGAATCCTAGGCCTGAAACTGACTGAAACCAGACAATGAAAACACAAATACAATTAACCAGGTGATCAGAACTGGGCCCCGGCATTACCTGAAATTAGGCCAATCTCAGACTAGTAAGGTTCTTTTTATACCACTGACATCTCTGTGCAGTTCATGCAGGTATTCACACGCTCATCAGCGTTGGTGGACAGTTGCTGTGGGGGGAAATTCCAGTTGCTGGACGGGAGCATCAGTGGACAGTTCACACAGCTGGTGAGGTCACAGCTGCCCAATCACTCACACATTAGCAAAGCTGTACCATGACGGAATGGTAAACCAGACTGTGCCCCTCCCCACAGGTGCCAGACAAGAGGATTGACATGAAGTGGCGGTTCAGGACATGGCCCAGCAGTGAGTCTTCCTATTAGGATGTGATGCATTCATGTTTTTCTGCTGCTGCTTTCAGGGACACTCTAAGCTCTCTGGACTTTCTCTAGACCACCATGCCTCCGTGAGCCTAGAGCTGGATGATCGAGGAGACGACACAGAACTGAGGTTGGAGTGCCGAGGAGTCCCTTTAGGAGAAGAGGACTCCACCAGAGAGGGCTGGATCCGCTTCTACTTCCGGGCCATCAAGCAGACATTTGGATACTGAGAGACTCCAAACCCTGGAACTCATCTGACAGACCGAGAGGAGGTGGTGGTTAGAATGAACTGTTAAAGGAACAGTAACACAATTCCTGTATCAAGGAGGCACCATGTGACTCCCAGACTAAAAGGAACAATGTACCCAAGAGGTTCCAATCAAAGACTTTAAAATCTTCTTTTAAGCTTTGACTTGGGATGTTAATAAACAACTTCTCTCCACTCTGTGTTTGTCCTGCTGCTGTCAACATGGTGCAACATTTTAACGTCAATCATGCATGCAGTACAGTTCCTTCTGTTTTTTCTCTTTAGTTTAACTTTTTCTTACTTATTTCTTTGTCCTTTACTTTGTACTTAGAGTGTTCGTCTGTTTTAATAGCTTTCCTTTCAATCATGTGAATTGCGAGAGTTTTGGTTCTGCTTGTGACCGCGCAAGTGTTACTTTTATTGAGGAATGGGACCGTGGCACAGCTCCTACACACAGCACGGATGGTTTACTCCAGAGATCAGCTGATCGCCCTGATGCCAGCCAGCTTTTCAGTCCTCAGACCCACAGAAGTACCAGCTGAAATCTGGAGGAAAACACACTGAGGATGCAGAGATGGAGGACAGAAGAAGAGAAAGAAGGAGACAGCAAGGCTCAAAGAGAGAAGAAGATGCAAACCGTGTCTGCCACCTATTATAATCAGGAGTGTTCGGTCACTAGCAAACAAGATGGATGATGTAAAAGCGCTAGCACAGAGTCAGAGGGAGTACTGGGAGTGTAGCTTGATGTGTTTCATTGAATCAGGGAAGCACCAGGATATTCCCGATGACAACGCATCCGTGAATGGCTTCCACACTGTTTGGGCTGACCGGGACAGTGCAGCGAGTGGGTAACCCTGCTCACATAACAATCAAAGAACAGATTTGTTGTCCGGACATTGAACTGTGCGCTGTTGGACTCAGGTCGTATTATTTGCACAGGGAATTTACCCTTCTGAACTTGGAGCCTGTTTACATTCCCTCTGCCAACCCCACAGCTGCGTCTGACACTATCCGCTCTGCCATAGCCCAGTTACAGACTTAGCACCTGAGTGCCTTCATTGCAATCTTGGGGAACTTCAACCATGTGGGTGGCTGTAGCTCAGGTGGTAGAGCAGGTCATCTACTGATTGGAAGGTTGGTGGTTCGATTCCCGGCTTCCCCTAGTCTGCATGCCAAATATCCTTGGTTCACCCCGGAGGACTACCGGAGGCAATTTCGGGCTAGTCAGATGTCAGCGGGGGAGCAGCCGTTCACTTGGGCTCGACAGCTGGAGGACACGGCGGCGAGCTGGCTGTGTCCGGGGCCAACACTGGCGGAGGACCAACCTGCCGGCAGGACCGCCGCCGGTACTGCGGGCAGGGGGGGGGCCCTCAGAGCGTCAGCTGCTGTTGTCTGCAGCTCAGGGGAGGGGAGGCGAGATCAGCAGGACGGAGAGAGGCATGTCGCATCCCATTTTGGGCACAGTTCCACAGCTTACTGGGGTAATAAACTGGGTGAAATCGCAACCAGTTAATTTGTGTAATGTTTGCCCGGCACTTAGCAGTGACACTGGGTCGACTGATACTGATTCTGGGGGGGAGGAGGTGGCGGGAACCTCTACAGAGGCCCCACTGCCTCCGGTTATGCACCTCACAGAAGATTTTTCCCTAGAGCAGTCTCGGGATGACACCCTACGCTCAGCCTATGATCAGGTGATAGATATTGATGGTCTGCTGGTGCACCCTGAAGCCTCGCGGACTTACACCCATTTCCAGTTACGGAACGATCGGCTTTATCGAGTGAGTCTTGACACTCGCACGAATGAGATCTGCACCCACAACCCAGTTGTTGGTGCCACAAAGCCGCCGGGAAACATTTTCCAGGCGGCTTATTCAAACCCCATGGCAGGGCATTTAGGATGCAAGAAAACTCTGGAGCGCATAATGGCCTAATTCTATTGGCCGGGTATTTGGGCCGATGTGCGCCGCTGGTGGTGCCCAGAATGCCAGCTGGTTAACCACCCAGTCATTCCAAAGGAATGCGCCCATTACCGTTGATGGAGATGCCGTTTGAGCGCATTGGTATGGATATCTTCGGGCCATTCCACCGGAGTGCACGCGGCTATCGCTTTGTGTTGGTGCTGGTGGTTTATGCAACGTGATACCCGTAAGCAGTACTGCTGCACACCATTTCAGCAAAGAGTGTGGCCCAGGCATTGTCTTGCGAGTCGGTATTCCGAAAGAAATGCTGACTGACCAGACCACGTCGTTCATGTCTCGCACTCTGAGGGAGCTATACAAATTACTGGACATTAAATCTATTCGGACCAGTGTCTAATACCCTCAGACTGATGGAGCGGCTGAAAAAGACTTTAAAGTCCATGATTCTTAAGTTTATTCACGAGGATGAACGAAATTGGGATCAGTGGCTAGACCCCAGGCCTCCATGGGATTTTCTCCCTTTGAGTTACTGTATGGCAGGTAGCCGCAAGGGGTGCTCGACTTGATTCAAGACAACTGGGAGGAAGGGTCGAGCCCCGCAAAGAATAAAATTCAATACGTGCTGGGCCTGAGAGCAAAGCTGCACAGGTTGGGGTGGTTATCACGGGAGAATTTACTCCAGGCCCAGCAACATCAGCAAAGCTTGTACAACAGAGGGGCTAGGCTCAGGCAATTTTCACCAGGAGACAAAGTGCTTGTATTACTACCATTCTCCAGCTCGCCAAGTGACGAGGGCCCTTTGTGGTCACACAGCGAGTGGGGTCGTTGACTATGAGGTTGACCAGTCAGACAGGAGAGGAGCGACGCAAATTTACCACCCCAACCTCCTTAAAGCATGGAGGGAGGCTGAAACCACTGCTCTGTTGAGCCTGGTTAAGGAGAGAGATGAGTGTGGGCCGGAGGTGCCAAATTCCACCATCCCCGCCTCCCTCCATTGTGATGACCACTCACACAGGCCCAGAGAGCAGATGTTGCTGCACTGCAACAGCGCTTTGCTGATGTGTTCTCCCCCTGCCCGGTCGAACGTCTCTCATAGAGCACCATATTGAGACACAGCCTGGCATGACAGTGGGTTCATGGCCCTACAGGCTCCTGGAGCAGAAAAGACAAATTGCTGAATTGCAGAATTGAACAATATGCTGAGGCTAAAAAGTAGCCCCATAGTTATATGATATATAAGATATATGCCCATAGTTCTTGTGGTGAAGAAAGATGGGTCTATACGGTTCTGTGTGGACTACCGCAAGGTGAATGAGGTGTCACGTTCGATGTGTACCCAATGCCCCAGGTCGACGATCTCCTGGACTGGTTGGGCACTGCTTGTTTTTTCACGATGCTGGATTTAAACAAGGGCTACTGGCAGCTTCCCTTGTCTGCAGAGCAATCTTCCCTCTAAGCTGCACGCGTGTGCAATCGCACACTGCTGGCACGGTCTCTGCTCACAGAAAATCTGCATTGCGCACAAAAAAAAAAAAAAAAATCGAACCTGAATTGAAATTAAAATAAATACTTTGTGGCTGCCGTCAGCAGCAGTTATGCAATTTGAGACAATTTTATGGTTCAAGTTACAATGAATAAGTGAAATACCTTATTGTTAATATATGTGCGATGTAATGTATGTTGTTGGTGTAAATACATTTACAAGGGTTTACAGAATGTTTCCGGGGTGGAACCAATGTTTAGTCTGTTGTTTGAGGTCGACGGTATATTCTGGTACACGCTACACTCGGTAGAGTGCAGCATGCTTTTCGTCTCTCTCTGGTGGTGGTAGAGACATGTAGACGCATGCAACGGAGTGTTCGACTATGGGAAAGAGTGACACTACAAGAAGCGTTTCATTTAACCCCTGCAAGTTAATGCGGCCAATGAGGTATGCAATTTGTATATGTTGTGATAGAAAATAAGATGTTTGTTTGTGATAGAGCGAGCGAGTTTATGGTAACCACGTGTATATGCTAGCATTTTGTGAAGGTAAATTGTAAGCATTTGTGTTGTTTAATGATGTACCTTATTGTTTATTCTCTATGAGAACAATGTACGGTGGAAATTGATTATTTTATGTTGTTGTACAGTTCTCACGGCATCGTTACGGCATCTCTGGTGGCATCGTTGGTGGCGCCCGTGTGCAATAAATGCCAGTAAATCAAGAACGCCTTGTGTTCGTTTTTCAACTTGGAGGGAGTTACAGTGAGAACTCAGTCTGCTCGGCATGAGGCGAGGAGACGAGTAGCGGTGTCGTCATCCACTGAGCAAGAAGAAATTCATCGCACGCTAGCATCAGACAGATAAGACTATGCATATGCCAGTAACCTAAGCAGCAAGCAGTTGAAGTTTACATGGACGATCCTTCAAGTGATACATTTAAAACAAGTTAAATGTTAAGAAGTGGATCAACCTTGTCAACTGCTTTAAAGGAACACTGTAAGAACTGAAAGTAATCTGGTGTTCTGCATATTTCCTTTCTAAGTTCATGGTTCTGTCTAAATAAGATTTTTTTTATAGGTGAAGTCATTTTACCTATTTGTGTTATTTTGATGCTAGAAGTGTTGTAGAATTAAGTGCTGCGTCGTATGTGTTGTTGGTTTAGGAACAAAGTTCACCATATTTATACGACTCAAGATGGTATTCATTCAGATATTTTATTAAGGTTTAAGGTGTTGTAAAATCTTGAAGGTATTGTCCATTCTTGATGTTTTGGACAAGTTCACCTAAAGACAAGGTTAAGCTTGTAGCTATTAATATTTCAGGCAATTGAGCTGGTCTGTTGTTAAACCGCATGTCTGTTAAAGGTATAGCTAGAATTTATTTTGTGCCAAGTAATAAGTAAACATCGCAGAATGGATCAAACAACTGAATATGAAACTAAGAATGGCGACTTACTTGAGGATAGTAGTGCCACAAATGTACAGCAGTCACGTGAAGAAGAGCCACGAAGAAGTCAAAGACCTCGGCAGCTTACTGAAAAGGCTCAGCAACTGCATGATGATAAGTCAAAAAAACTTCAGCATCGTTTCACTACAACTTATGATAAATGGAAAGCAAACGCCAAGCAAGCTAAGAAAATGATAAAGGGAGCCCCCTCTGTTGAGGTTGTGAAGGATTTGATGTGTAAGTTAAGTTGTGCATCAGCAGATGTGAAACACGCATATGA
>NW_024585054.1:0-10511 GCF_018398535.1 Haplochromis burtoni
AACATCGGAGATCTCTGTCCAGAAGAGCGCAGTCCTGGGAACAGCTAAGATACTGCGCAGAACCCTCAAGCTCCCAGGCCTCTGGTAGAGGACCCGAGCTTGAAGGATAAACCGCCCGCAGGGGCGTGCTGGGTGTTTTTTTTTTATTTAATTGAAGTGCTTTGAATTTGTACCACTGATTGCTTCTCCCAGTTATGAGCCTTCTTTAAAGGGTCTAACTGTGATTCTATGTATGCCTCCCATCACAAAGCAAGCACAAATTATTGTTCTGTTTTTCTTCAACAGATTGCCGAAAAAATTGGGTAATTTTCAGTGATAGTTTGTACCAGGTGTCTTCAGAGAAGAAATCCTGGCAAGAAAGCAGACAAGACTGTCTTCAAAAAGGTGCACACCTGATGATTATCAACAGCCGAGAGGAACAGGTTTGTGTGTGTTCAAACATAATACAGATGTGTGTAGAACAAAGAATTAAACACTGAATGAAAACAGCTGATACACTGATGAATCACTTTAAGTTCTGCATGCTTACATTTAGTTTCTCTCTTTCTAAAAAAGAACTTTGTGAACCAGTTCAAGAAGAATTTGTGGATTGGAATGACTGACTCAGAGAAAGAGGGGACATGGAAATGGGTGGATGGGACTCGAACGAGCACAAGGTTGAAATAAAAATAAAATCTGTCTCTTGTCCATAAAGTATTTTTGTGTTATTGTGTACTTTAACAAAATTAATTTGGTTAATAACTTACTGAAAACAAAAGACTGACTGAATTGTTGAGTTTAATTCTTATAATTTTATCTGCATTACAGCTACTGGAATCAGGAGTATAAAGAGCCAAATGGTGGCACACAGCAAAATTGTGGAGAGATAGATAATTACAATGCAGAAGACAGCTGGAATGATGCACCATGTTCCAATACACAATTCTGGATATGTGAGAAGAGAGTTTCTCCTTAACTTAACATCCACACCCAACAAATACTGCAGAACACGGAGCCATGAGATGACCTCCTGAAATGAAGCTGAACAGAAAGCAGTGGATACTTACAGCGGGAAAAATAAGTATTGAACACGTCACCAATTTTCCAAGTAAACATATTTCTAAAGGTATTATTGAAATAAAAATCTATCAGTAACAACCCATCCAATCCACACATGCAAGGAAATCAAACCATAGATGTCTGTAAATTAAGTCATGTCTAATAATGAAAAATTACACAATGACACAAGTACAGAACCCATGAATTTAACACCAGCTGAACTCTACCAGTAATAAGAAATTAATCCTGCCACTTAGTGCAAATTAATATCAGCTGGTTCAGTCCCAACTGATGGGCTATAAAAAGCTGTGTCAGGTTTCACACGAGAAACATCTCATGATGGGTAAAACCCATGAGCTCTCTTGAGACTGTTTCAACATCTCTTCCACTTCTGACTTCTTCATTCTGTACCACATTTCCTTTCTTGGCACCCTAAATATGCTTTCTCTAGATCCACAAAGACATTTATGTGGTGGGGGCGTAGTTCATACTTTATCACTGTCCTCATAAATGTCTTGCACATACATCTCTGCCACCCATGAGTTACTTATGTAATACCCCAGTTCCTCTTGTGCCTCTCAGAACAAGTGACAAGTTTTTTTCTCTTGTAGCAAAGGTGCACAACAAAAACTGTGGCTAAATATGTCCTATCATTTAACATGAAGTTTTATTTGATATTCTTTTATTTTACAACCAATGTATTGTTAAATAAGTTGAAGCATTTTGTTGTTTAATGCATGCTAAAGGATATTTTAGCTTGCAGTCTGAGGGGGGCAGGGATCAGACTATTACTCTGCTGTACTCTGTTTTTCTTGTATAAACAGCTTTGCAATCCAAAAACGTGTAATGTTATTTGTTTAGGTAACAATAATTAAATAATTAAACCAACTAATAAATAATTTATTAATGAATAAAAGACTTCTGTGACACTTTTCTAACCTGGAAGCTGAGGGATGACCTGACAAAGAGACAATCCTCAGCACATTACATAGATGATGCATCCTCCTGGCAGCAATTTCAGAGCAATGACCACTCGTAATGATCTTTATATGCCCTTGTACAAGCAACACACTGTGTAGAAAAGTCAGCGTAGAGAAATTCAGGCAGTTAGCCTGTCTCACACTAATCAGAGAGCTCCTTACATCACACAGTGTGGTTCATTTGCATTGCTTTTTCTCCAACTTAATTTTAATTTAATTTAATTTAAATTTAACTTTAATTTAATTTAGAAAGAGGGAAAATACATAATGAACATATTAACAAATGTAAATATGCCAGATTATAGCCTTAGGCACATCAATTATATTGCACAATCCCCAATATTATACATGCCCTGACTGTCCTGATATTGATCTGACCCATTACAATACTTGTTTCCCTTTTTGTAATACATTTAACTCTTTTTCATGTCCAATGTAAGGCATGACTAATTAAACATGATTACGTGTTTGTGTGTCCCTCAGCCAACCTTTTAAGTGACTCTTAAAGATGGGGAGACTTGTACTTTCCCTCACTGACAGTGGAAGATGATTCCAGAAGCTCACTCCCTGATATGACAGAGCATTCTGTGAAAAGGAGGTCCGTCTAAATGCCAATTCACAATCACCTTTAACAGTGGCTCGAGTCAATCGAGACCCGGCAACACTGCTAGACTTTTGTTTAATTAGATCACTTATTGTTGGAGGCGCCAGACCATGTATAACTTTGCATATTAGACAGGCAGATTTAAATATTTTGAAATTAGTACAATTTAAAAACTTGTATTTATCTAAAATTTGAAAATGGTGATATGAGAAAAGTTTCTTATGTAATATTTTCAATGCTCTTTTGTTGCATTATCAGGAAACCAAGCAGTAAGGCATAAAGGACACAGGTGTTCAATTAAAAAAAAAGGGGTTTTATTGATCCAAAAATATGAAGATATTTAACAAAGATTAAAAAAACACTTAAACAGGCAGACGAAAATAAAAGAGGTCAACTCAATAAACTAAAATCAAGATAACAATTAACAAAACCTCAAATAAACATAAGACAAACTGCCTTCCCAAAATGATCCACAGGGGAACTTAAATACTGGCTTAGCTAAACCAAATGACACACAAGGGGGGAAACAAAATGGCTGCCATATAACCAACTAATACAAAACAATTAAACAAACTTTAAACACCCCCTAGGCAATGAAGCATGTTGTCAGTGGTACTTCAGCTCTCCCTTTGCCACACTTTTTGCCAGCCAGGAAGGAGAAGCCAAACCCCAGGTAACTCAAACTAAGAAAGATGTATAAATATAACATAAAACAGAACTTTGACCTTGCAGTGTTACTATGTGTGCACACCATATAAACATTAGAAGGTGTAATGAAAAAATAAAATTATTTAATAAACAAACGATATTGGATAATAAGTAGAATTACATTTAAAGTAGTGACTGCAAAGTAAACTAAAGTGAATTAACTGGTGGTGAGGTGTGGAGCTTACCATGTGTGGCTTGCCATCACTTGCATACTTCGATTGGCCCAATAGCAGTGAGACTAGTATTGGACCAACTTGTAATACAGTATTCAATATGAGTCAGTATCACAGAGTACAGGAATGTAATCGCTGCTGTGTCTGTTCATGATGTGTGGATATGTCTAAAGTTCCGTATATTAACATTTACACTTTTCACTACATTTTCAACATGTTTTTTTAAAGGGATAATTTCGAGACTAGTAGCACTCCCAAATACTTAAATTCCTCAACATTAATTAGTTCTTGTGCACAAGGTCCACAAGGTCCATTCATCCAACGTGTGAAACCTGCTGTGAGGGCAATTAAAGTGTGGCCAGAGGGGACAGACGCAGATTTAAAACACTGGAATACGTTCAACCACACAGACTTGAACCAGTACGCCTCATCTGTACTGGATTACATCTCCAAAACCACAGACAGTGTCACCACCCAGAAACGGATTACCATGTACCCCAACCAGAAGCGTTGGATGAACTGGGATGTTCGTCTCCTCCTGAAGGCCTGCAACATTGCCTTTAGGTCAGGAGATGCACATGCCTACAGTACAGCCAGGTCTAATCTAAAGAAGGGTATCAAAAAAGCCAAACACCATTACAAAAAGAAGGTAGAAAAACACTTCTCCAACTCCAACCCCTGACGCATGTGGCAAGGACTCCAGACCATTACAGACTACAACCACCAACCCCTCCCCCACATCCTCTGATGTCTCCTTCCTCAACGAGCTCAACAACTTTTATGCTCGTTTTGAGCGAGGGAATCCCACAACCACAACCAAAGCAGACATGACGCCAGACCACCAACCTCTTACTCTGACTTCAGTTCAGCATTCAATACAATCCTCCCCTCACAACTCATCAGGAAACTGACAGACCTGGGCATCAGTTCCCTCATCTGCAAATGGTTACTGGACTTCCTGACCAACCGCCCCCAACATGTCCGGCTGGATAACCGCTGCTCATCTACAATCACAATGAACACGGGTGTACCACAAGGCTGTGTGATGATCCCTTTCCTGTACTCCCTCTTCACCCATGACGGCAGACCTGCCGATGGTTCTAACACCATCATTAAGTTTGCAGATGACACCACGGTGATTGGCCTCATCAATGACAACAATGAGGCCGCCTACAGGGAGGAGGTGGATCGTCTGGCTGAGTGGTGCGACACAAACAACCTGCTGCTCAACACCGAGAAGACCAAGGAGCTCATCGACTACAGGAGGAATGCTGACCCACATCACCCATCTACATTAAGGGGACGGCTGTGGAGCGTGTGAGCAGCTTCAAGTTCCTGGGAGTCCACATCTCCGAGGATCTCATCTGGATGACCAACTGCTCCAAGCTGGTCAAGAACGCTCACCAGCGCCTCTTCTTCTTTAGGACTCTGAGGAAGAACCACCTGTCCTCAGACATCCTGGTGAACTTCTATCGCTGCACCATCGAGAGCATCCTGACCAACTGTATAACAGTCTAGTACGGGAACTGCTCTGCCTCGGACCGGAAGGCGTTGCAGAGGGTCGTGAAAACTGCCCAGCGCATCGCCGGAGCACCACTTCCTGCCATAAAGGACATTTACAGGAAGCGGTGTCTGAAAAGGGCTGGGAAAATCATCAAAGACCCCAGTCACCCAGCACATGGACTCTTCACCCTCCTGCCCTCTGGGAGGCGCTACAGGAGCCTCCGGACTAAGACCACCAGGTACCGGAACAGCTTCTTCCCCACAGCTGTCAGACTCCTGAACTCTACCTCCTGACATCTGACCCACGTTAAACACATGGACTGGACATACAAACAACCACCTACACACACACACATACACACAATAATAACATTCGACCATTCATGTGATTCAGTCAGATAAATAGAATGGTAAATGGTCTGTATTTGTATAGCGCTTTACTAGTCCCTAAGGACCCCAAAGCGCTTTACACATCCAGTCATCCACCCACACACACTGGTGATGGCAAGCTACATTGTAGCCACAGCCACCCTGGGGAGCACTGACAGAAGCGAGGCTGCCGGACACTGGCGCCACCGGGCCCTCTGACCACCACCAGTAGGCAACGGATGAAGCGTCTTGCCCAAGGACACAGCGACCAAGACTGCCCAAGCTGGGGCTCGAACCGGCAACCTTCCGAATACAAGGTGAAATCCCAACTCTTGCGCCACGATCGCCAAATAGAACAGTACAACTGTTTTTTATTACAAAAAAATAAGATACTTACAATTGTAACTTGCTTATTCTTAAAATCACCATTATGTTTCAAACAATATTTATACTATAACTATATTTTCATTCTTTTTTCTAGTTTTTTCTTTCTCATCTTCTTAGCATAAGCTCCTTGAACTGGGAGCTTTTGATATGCAGTGTTGGGAAGGTTACTTTTAAAATGTATTCCACTAAAGATTACAGAATACATGCCCCAAAATGTATTTCGTAACGTATTCCGTTACGTTACTCAATGAGAGTAACGTATTCTGAATACTTTGGATTACTTAATATATTATCATGCTTTTTACAACAACGTGAATGTACTATTGCTGTGTGATTTATTACTGTTACTTAAGGTCCGTGGCTCTGAACCATAGTAAAGGGACCTCTGGCTAATACGTCGGGTTCCCTGTTGGGCTCGTAGCTGAAAAATAGCTTTATTTTGTTGTGTGGGTCAACTTTTCTTGACCCACACAACAAAGTGAGAGGTGAGAGACAGAGAGAGGCGTTGAAAGGCTGCTCCAACAGAACCTATTGTGTTGGAGGAAAACACGAACACAGTGTACAGTCGAGTCTTAAAGCCTACTTACAACTGGGCTCATCAGGCGCTCTTTTTGGCTGCAGTGGTTATTATGATATTTACCTGCTTACATCTCCCGTTTCTGGTCGGTGACAGCTCGTACTTTTCTACTCTCCTTTTTCTCCCTCCTCACGCTCACAGACACATAACGGGTATGGCAGTCCATTCTCCCTGCAGCACGGACTACACTGCCCGTGAGGCTACATTCTTTAGGGCGATGCCTGTAACACTCTGCCTATTGCCTTCATATTAAATCATTAAAAAAAATATTTCTTCACGTCGTTATGAGACACCAGATTGAGATACAGGCATTAGAGCCTCTTAATGCGTGTTTTGTTTGGGTTTCCAAAAATAGAGAGGGCATAGACTAACATATGAAACAGGGAAACACCGCCGTGTAATCCCTGCATTTCAACAAAGTAACAGTATTCTGAATACTACCTTTTTAAACGGTAACTGTAACGAAATAAAGTTACTCATATTTTGTATTTTAAATACGTAATGGTGGTACATGTATTCTGTTACTCCCCAACACTGCCCATGTGTTTCCACTTCCCCTGATCACCTCCTGTCTGTATATAGTCTGTGACTTTTCATTCTTTGTAATGTTGTCTGTTATGTTTTACACCATGTTTCCAGGTTCCCGTGTTTAAAGTCCATTTTTTTTCATGTTTAATTGTAGTTTAACCAGTTTAGGTTAGTGTTTAGTTTCGTATTGGTTCACCTTGCCCTTTGTTTTGCACTTTTTGATCAGCCTTCAATAAACAGCTTGCCTTTTGTTAAGATATAGATTTTCTTGTGTCTGCATTTGGGTCCTCCTCCTGTCTCCACATGGCCTGCCAGTGCAGACAGTGACAGCACTAGAAGATACAAAACTTTCAGACTGACTCTGCTGGAGGAAACAGGGCCGTAAATTTCTGGGTTTAGAGAAGCTCTCTTTCCCCTTTTTCCTTTCTCCCTCCCTATCTCTGTATGCAGGCCTGACCGGAGTGCAAGAGGTGGTTGCCACAGTAATGAGAGCGTTTCCTGCAAAAGGGTAATCTCTATATAAGGAGATGTCCAGAGAGGTGCAGAGGAAGAAACGTGAGCTGGTATGAAACATAAGGCCACCCTCAACTGATTCTTCCAGTCATGTTTTCATTCGGTTTCAGTGACCCGCAGTAAAGATGTTTACTGTCTGTGTGTTGTGCTCTTTGTTCATTTGGGTCCCCTGAGTGAGCAAAGAGACACGCTAGCCATTTTTCAGCTTGAACCTTTAACTGCTTAATAAATTTAAGAAAATGCACTTAGAACATATTGGTCTCCTCTGTCTCAAAAATGAACACAACATTTGTCTGATTTTTTTTTTAATTATTATTTTGTGTATTATTCTTCTAAGTTGTGTTTTTGGTGATTTCTTTCAGTGGTATATTATTTTATATTATTTATTTTATGCTTTTTGTTGACTAAGTTGATATTCTAAAACAATTTATTTCATTTGATTTATTACATTATTTGATTTATTACAAGGTCTACAAATCTCCTTCCAGTATGGCTGGAGGAGGGCCGGCCTTAGCAGATGCACAACACGTACAGTTCATGGTTTTCTGTATTTCTATATATTACAGTGTTTGAAAGTAAAGAGCCCGGAGATCCAGAACTGTCTTCTGCCTCTTACTTATGAGCCAGAACACAAAGCATTGGTTGGAGTAGTGCACACGAATGGGTTACAGTAACAATGCATGTTTTTTCTAAAGAGTAAAAGTTAGAAACAGCAGAATATAGAGCAGGAAAGTAGAATGGTTAAAATTGCACAAATTCGCAGAAGTAGTAATAGAATAAAACAAAACACGTATGTAAGCAACTTGAAGGAAAAAGAGGAAGAATAAAGATTAAACAGAAACAGAACACAATTGTGTGAATTGTTTGCAGCATTTACAGAATTAATAATCAGCTAGGAGACTATACACAAGGGAGACAGCAAGATGGACATCACAACATGACACCATGAGAAAA
Organism: Haplochromis burtoni; assembly: GCF_018398535.1. Taxonomy (NCBI): domain Eukaryota; kingdom Metazoa; phylum Chordata; class Actinopteri; order Cichliformes; family Cichlidae; genus Haplochromis; species Haplochromis burtoni. The sequence goes on from NW_024585054.1 coordinate 8,335, forward strand.
AAAAACATGAGAAATGCTTTTTGTTTTTTGCATGAATAACACCTTGTTGTGACAAAATTCACATTTTTTTTGAGACAATGAGCACAAACTCAAAGCAACAGAACAGGCTGTTACAGGCTGCCGGATACTGGCGCCACCAGTAGGCAACGGGTGAAGTGTCATGCCCAAGGACACATTGACCAGGACTGTCGGAGCCGGGGCTCGAACCGGCAACCTTCCAATTACAAGACAAACTGCCAACTCTTGAGCCACGATCGTGCATTTATCTCTATCAACATTTTTGTCTCTCTAACACTTTAACAAATGTAGCTTTTTAAAAAGCATGGTGAGGCAGGAATCCTGGGTTTGTGTGGTGTGTGTGGAGTTTGCATGTTCTCCCTATGTTTGCATTGTTTCACTCATTCTCTAGTGGGTTATGATCATTCAAAATTCCCCATAGGTGTAAATGTAGTTGAAAATGGTTGTCTGTCTCTGTGTTAGCCCTGTGTCAGACTGCCAATCTGCCTCTGAACACATGCCAACCCCCCCGCGGCCGAGGTAAGGATAAGTGCTATAGAATGGATGGACAGATCTTGAGAAAGGCCTTTGAAAAGTAAAGTTGTAAATGTAATGTCAATTTGAACTAAATCTAATGTGAGTGAAAATATGAACATTCTATATGTTCACATTTAGACAGTTTCTAATAGCTTGTTGATTGTTAAAACCTGCATAGACAAAAAAAAAAAAGATGTTTAACTGACTTCTTAGCTCCAATTATATCTGCAGCCTTCTTCAGTTCTCACACAGCTGAATATAGATGTGGTGATGCTTGTAACACCATCAAGACTTCAAAACAAGAAGAGGACAAAAGAGAAAAGATCATTTCTCTCTAACTTCTTTCTAACTCTAAGTGGTGGCTTTCAGTGACAATTGCTGACTCGAACAACATTATTAGAGACAAATTATTAGATGTGAAAGCACTCCCTCTGAGGCAACACAACACAAAATTGTAAAATGTTTAACATATACAGCAGATACAGTTTCAGGGAATTTAGATCTAGATTTTACATAAGACTTGATAAATTGTGCTTAGTCATGTGTATATTTACTGAAGTGCTTTTAATTCTATGTATGCTACCTATCACAAAGCAAGCACAAATTATTATTCTGTTTTTCTTAAACAGATTGCCAAGAAAAATGGGTGGCCTTCAGTGATAGTTTGTACCAAATTTCTTCAGAGCAGAAATCCTGGGAAGAAAGTAGACGAGACTGCCTTAAAAAAGGTTCAGACCTGATGATCATCAACAGCCGAGAAGAACAGGTTTGTGTGTGTGCAAACATAGATATGTGCAGAAGAAAGAATGATGATACATCACTTTAAGTTCTGAATGTGTACATTTAATTTTTCTCTTTCTAAATAAAGAACTTTGTGAACAAGTTTAAGAAGCATTTGTGGATTGGACTGACTGACTCAGAGACAGAGGGGACATGGAGATGGGTGGATGGGACTCAAATGTCTTCAACAAGGTTGAAATAAAAATTTTATCTCTTTCTTGTCCATAAAGTCTGTTTATGTCATCAAGTACATTAACAAAATTATTTGGTTAATATCTTGTTACTAAAAACCAAAGACTGACTAACCTGTTGAGTTTAACCCTTATAATTTTATCTGTATTTCAGCTACTGGAATAGTGGGGAACCAAATGGTGGCAGAAATGAAAACTGTGGAGAGATAAAAACTTACAACTCAGAAAACAGCTGGAACGATGAATCATGTTCCAATGCAAAATTCTGGATATGTGAGAAGAGAGTTTCTCCATAATTTAACATCCACGCCCAACAAATACTGCAGAACACAGAGCCATGAGATCAACTTCTGAAATGAAGCTGAACAGAAAGCAGTGGACACTTACAGCGAGTAAAATAAGTCACCAATTTTCTGAGTAAATATATTTCTAAAGGTATAATTAACATAAAATTCTTGCCATGTCAGTAACAATCCATCCAGTCCATACAAGTCATTATTACAAGCATGTATAATAATGAAAAATGACACGGAAAAAGTATTGAACACATGAAAAAGGTGCAAAAAGGCATGGAGAGCTGTGACACCAGCTGAACTGTATTAGTAATAAGAAAGCAATTCTGTCACTTAGGCAAATTACTATCAGCTGGTTCAGTCTCAACTGATGGGCTAT
>NW_024585055.1:0-2401 GCF_018398535.1 Haplochromis burtoni
TGAAGTCTGATGTCAGATAACAACAGCAGAGAAAGCAGACAGTCCCGGTTTAAAGTGAACACATGTTCAGGAGGTTCATACATTTATAAGCTTAGAATTTAAACTTGAAACAGCAGCTGAAAATGAAAACAGCAGAAACAAATGTAACCATGAACTTTGGAGAAAAACAAGCAAACCTTAACTGTAAATGTTCAGTTCCATGTTATCATCTGATTTAAGGTTCAGAGTGGGTGTGAATGATCGAAACAAGGATCCTAAACTGTGTCGGGCGGGCAGAGACTTCTCAGTGAGCAGCAGATGAATGTGGAAGGAAAGTGTTTGGTCTCACTGGGCAGATCCCCTTTGAGCTCCTGATTTTTTATTTCAAACTGAAGCTCATTGAATGCCAGATTCCTGCTACACCGTCACACACCTGCAGCTCTGACAGCTGAGCTCAACCAGCCTGACCAACCCAATGACTTCAAGGTTTCCTGTAAATCTAATCACTGCGCTCTTTACGTCTGATGCATCAGACGATTGTGTTTTATTGCTTTGATATAAAACTGCATCACTTTCATCGTGTTTAGTATCGTCATGTCCATCAGTACATATAAGGGTGTACTGTTATATTAAATATTACAGGTAATATTCAGTAATTTTGCAAAACTTTCAATCTTTGGACTTTCAAATAAAATCCATGAATTTCCTTCACCAAACTGGAGCACTGAGCTCTTGGATGGTCTGATGATGGTCTGATGAACAATAATTACTTGTCAGATCATTATTTACAAAAATGATATTACAATGAAAATGCCATTAAAATGCTCCAAAAGGCTCCAACAGCACAAACATGGTCCAGTTCAATCGCTCCACTTAGCTGAGGTCAAGCCTCGCAGACAGCTAGCAGCTACAGACACCTGTGTCACCGTCCACCTGTAAGTCAAAGAGGCCACACCCCTAACAAACTGCAAACCTTAATCCACAGGTGAGTTATAAAACATTGTCCCCCTGTACAGGTGTTAGGAAGGGAGACATTATCTATAAAGACCAGTTTGTGTATCAGACTGTAAACATTTCTTTCTGCTGTTTTAACATGGGAGTCTATGGGGACTGACTCACTGCTGCCTCTGCTGGACGTCAGAGGAACTGCAGGTGTTGGCTGAAGACGTGAACAGATTGTAAATCATGAAGTCTTTGGAGCCGTGCAGCTTTATGAAGAATCTTTATTAACAAAAATAAATTAATCTGAAAGACAAACACCAAAAACTTTAAAACAAAGACTAAAATATGGAGCGAGACGATTGGCGAAGAGTGCACTTCTGTCTTTCTGAGCACTGTCTGTGTGAGCGCCCAGACCGAGTTTAGGTCCTCGTGAGGAAAATGTGTGCGAGTGGTCAGTAGCAGCGCAGGAAGAAGGTGTTGCAGGCTGTTCCTCTCAGACAGTCGCAGAGCCGACCAATCCGAGGTCCGTGTTTCATCGCACACCGCTCACCCACATCACACTGATGAAGACAGAGAGAGAGGATTCAGGGTGCATCACAATGGACCGATTCAGAATCACACGTTTCCTCAGAAAAATAAAGAAACACTGAGAAACATCTGAGGGTCACGAAGCTTAAGCACTGACTGCCCACAGGTCCTGGACTCACCGTCACAACATGAGTCGAGGGTTGGTGAAGTCAGGCACTCACGGCTGCGTTTGTCCTCACAGCCTTTTAAACTTCCTCTGCTGTAGAGTCAAAACTATGATGTAGTTGTATAATTTGTATTCTGAGTTGTAATCTTTGTCAATCTATATTTTTTAAAAAGAGTTACATAACTAGCTAAAGTAAATGTAAAAAGCCTCTGTCCTGAGCTGAGCAGCTCTAAACTTTGGACTGTAAAACCAGTGCTCGCTGTATTTTCTCTGGACTGGGCTCCAGTTCGTCTATTATTTGTCCATCCAGGCTCTCAGCCTCTGATGGGTTTAATCATCACATCAGCCCCATCCTGCGAGATTTTACTGATCACTTTTGAAGCTCTTCATCAGCTCAGAACTGCGAGTCAGTTCTCAGCCTCGGGTCCTTTACGTGGTCTTTTTTCATCACGACCCCTCAGAGGCGAGATTTGATCTTCATGATCGTCTCTCGTCATTCATGATCCTGAATCATATCAGAACTTTTTTTATTTGGATCTGCGCTCGCTGCTTTCAGTCGAAGCACTTTGGAAACGTTCTTTCAGAAGATGCTTAAAAAAATAAATAAATAACATCGTGTCAAAGTGTTCTCACCCGCGGGATCACGCTGGCTTTTTTCTCCACAGAGAGACCGGCTGAGCTGTCAGCTTCATCCAGAAGACCCTGCAGAGCTTCAGCCTGCACACACACACACACACACACACACACACACACACACACACACACACACACACACACACACACACA
>NW_024585055.1:2494-6037 GCF_018398535.1 Haplochromis burtoni
CAAATATTTAATAAAAAATAAAACATGAATGTTTTCTCTCCTTAAATCCTCAGAAATATGAATCTCATTCAGTTTGTGTCTGCGGACTCAGTAATAGCTGTGACTTCATGTATATTTTGGTTTCAGTCTGTTTCAGTTTTACCGTCTTTAATTTATTTTTCATATTTCACTCTAAAAAAACTGCTGTTAATTATCTTTATTTTAACTGTGCTTCATAGCACACTTTGTCTCTTTTTTCTCTTGTACTAGTTTACAAAGTCAGAATCAGGTTTCTCATCACATGATATTCTACCTACAGTCAAAAACTGTATTTTATTGCTTCCTTTAGTCGGTCTTTAAATGAAGCACAAATGTCATCAGATTAAACATTTGAATCTTATTTGATTAGAAAACACAAGCAGACCTTTTCAAAATAAAAGACATACAAAGATCACGTATGAGACAGATGACTCACCAGCTCACTGGTTGTGAGTCCGAGGGTTGGGTCATCAGGCGCGGACAGCAGGTGGCTGTTGCCTGACCTTTGGCCTTGACAGAGAGATGTCAGCACAGACAGACAGACGGACAGATAGACCACGGCTCGTTTGCTCTCCATCTCCAAAAGCACCTTTAAAAACCTATAAAACAATCAGAGAATGAGTTTCTCATGTCAACTGTCACTAAAGTCACGAGAAGGTGAATAAACTCACTTTAAACTAATAAAGGTCCTCCAGGAAGGTGTCACAAACTCTTCTTCTGTGGTGTCTGGTTTCAGTCAGGTAGTTGTTTCTCTTTAGCTTTTCCTCTCCCTCTCCTTCCTCCTCATGAGTGTTGGTTTGTCTGTCTCCTCTATTTATACCTCCACCTCCTCCGCCTCTGCCTCCTCTCCGTCGCTCAGATTATTCATGTATGCAGCTTATGAGATAAACTGTGTGGATGTGCTCTGCTGTGATTGATGGCGTGTCCGTGAGTTCATATTAAACAGGTCGATACTGAGTGTTTACATGAATGTTTACCTGCTGCACAGAGGTCAAAAGGTCACCGTGTGACGCACAGCTGAAGAAGAGGAGGACTCGTGTGACTGCTCATCAGGTGGAAGTGTTTTGTCCTTAATGATCACGCTCAGTTTGGGCGTTCGCGCTGACTTAAAGCCGCTTTAATCGCAGACAAATCAACGCTGTTTTCTTCACTGTCAGTGTGAGCACATTTCATGTGTCTATGAACAAAACACTGCATTTAACAGCTGGATGTGGTCATGTGACATCACCGCTGCATCTGCATGAGAGGGTGAAGTTATCAGCTAAAGTTTTCCAGCCTGGATATTAAAGGACTTCACACAGATAGCTGCTAATTCGTGCTCAACACCATCCAAATCAAAGAGTCGAGTATCACGGACCGGAGCTCCGACTTCTTGGATGGTCTTTAAATCAGTTAGTGTGTAAATGTGTGTTCCTTATGTCGTAGTTTGTTCTGACTTACTGACCACGCTGTGCTGCTTCAATGTTATGGCATCGCTAAAACACTTTAAGAGTTTAATCTGGAAATATGTGGCTGTATATGGCTAACAAACGTGTTTGTGTTGTTGGGATCAGCTAGCTGAAACCATGAAAACATGTGGTTGCTATTAAAAGACACTGCTCTCCAGGGGCCATGTCTAATACCTGGACTCTTTAGCAGCTTCTGTTTCCATCTGCTCATTAAACGGCCGCACCTTCTCGTCAGAGGTCAGAGGTCAGAGTTGCTCACTGTTTTGTTCACTCAGTGTTGTTTAGTGATGTGCCGTACGTGATGCACCTTAGCTGCCCTTGGCTCAGAGTTTGGTGATGACGCAGAAGAAACCGTTTGTGCCCTTTTCTTTGTCTGATCTGCATCACGCTGCGACCTGCAGCTCCGCTCGTTCACGCTCCGCTTTCATCTGCACTCTCATTAACCACTAAATGTCACACCACCGCCGCGCTGACGGATGAAAACCTCACCTCTCCACGCCAGCTCTGCCGCACCGCTTCATTAGGAATGCCACATCGACTCACATTCCCTGTGTTTATTCCACATGTACAGAAACGGAATTACTGAACATCAGGCCAGCGGCATATAAATGATGTTTAATATCATTACATCACACAGTAGATCATGAATATGTATGAAGAACTGTTTTTATTCATGAATGTTTTTGTGTTTCATGGTTTCAGGGATTTTTCTTGATGATGCTGCCTGATGTTATTGTGTTTGTGTTGTTTGAATTGTTGCCATGTGTTATCATGGATGATGTCAGTGGGTGTGATGATGCTGGAAACGCTACGTCCAGATGAACAGGATCAACTTATGGGGGTCCTTAGGTTTTTGCATATTTGTCACACAAATGTTTCATTTAGTGTCCGACAAAAAATAATTTAAAAATACAAAATCACCAAGAAAAACCCAACAGCACCAAAGAGAAAAACTGTGAGATGTGGATTATTAAACATTAGGTCTCTGTTGCTACATGAGTTAATAATTGATCAACAAATCGATTTACTCTGCCGTACAGAAACCTGGTTGCAGCAGGATGATTATGTTAGTTTAAATGAATCAACACCCCCGAGTCATTCTAACTACCAGAGTCCTCGAAGCACAGGCCGAGGGGGCGGACAGCACCCAAACACAGGACTCAAACAGAAAAGGATGAGCTGAAAGAGAAAGCTTTATTTCTCTGTCAAAAACACCCAAAAGTAAAAGATACAAAAAACTCAGGTCAGGAGGGAAACAAGCAGAGGGAGACTGAGGACTAAAATACACACAGGATAATGAGAGGATGGACAACAGGTGGGAACACAGCAGGAACAAATACAGACTAACAGGGAAGGCAAAACTGAACACACTGGACACAGGTCGAGAGACTGTGTATATACTGGACGTATCAGTGGTGGACAAGCAGAGGAAGACGGCCATAGTGACAAATGTAATGATGCTGAATGAGAACACGGGAAACTGGAGGAGTACCAAGGGCTCAGAGAAGAGCTGGAGCCGATGTGGAGGGTGAAGGTGACGGTGGTCCCAGTGGCGGTCGGAGCACTCGGTGCGGTGACTCCCAAGCTAGGCGAGCAGATCCCAGCAACATTTTTTTTATTTCATTTATTATTTATATATAAAGACAAAGATAAATTTCTGAGGCTGAAGCTGACGTCACGCAGACGCTGTTTACTCAGAAAGCAGCGCAGAAGAAGAAGACAGCTCGACCTGTTTCGCTGCAGCTTCAGCGACCTTGGGAGAGAAATGAGAAACAGCAGCAGATTAAATCAAACCAATAGCAGCAGCAGTCCTTGTCCTCCTCAAACACACATACAGAACTTCAGCCACGTTTCAGAGCGTTATCTTTCCTCATAAATAATCAGGACAGATAAGGTCAGGTGAGCGTGGAGGAAGGTCTGACAGGCAGCTCCTCTGTGGTCTTTGAGCTGTGAGCTCATTATCGTCCATAATGACTGAACTTTCAGGCTGCAGATAAAACAGACTTTCACTCAGCTGCACACGGACATGCAAACGGCCAGGAGCAAGGAATGCTTCATCATCTTCATCAGGAGACTT
>NW_024585055.1:6062-10485 GCF_018398535.1 Haplochromis burtoni
AATCTGTGTGTGGCCGCTGCTGTCTGGTGTCTGGAGTGGGTATGTCATCTCTGCTGTGTGTGTGTCTTTGTGTGAGTGTCGACAGTGTCTGTTGTGTGTCTGTCTGTCTTGTGTGTGTCTGTGTGTGTGTGTGTGCTGTCTGTGTGTGTGTGTGTTGTGTGTGTGCTGTGTGTGTGTCTGTCTGTGTGTCTGTGTGTGTCTGTGTGTGTCTGTGTGTGTCTGTGCTGTCTGTCTGTGTTGTGTGTCTGTGTGTCTGTGTGTGTGTGTGCTGTCTGTGTGTGCTGTGTGTGTCTGTGTGTCTGTTGTCTGTGTGTGTGTGTGTGTGTGTTGTGTGTCTGTGTGTGTGTCGTGTGTGTGTGTGTGTGTGTGTGTGTGTGTCTGTGTGTGTGTGTGTGTCTGTCTGTTGTGTGTGTGTGTCTGTTGTCGTGTCGTTGTGTGTGTGTCTGTCGTGTGTGTGTCTGTGTGTCTGTCTGTGTTGTGTGTGTGTTGTGTGTGTGTGTGTGTGTGTGTGTGTGTCTTGTTGTGTGTGTTGCTGTGTGTGTCTGTGTGTGTGTGTGTGTGTGTCTGTGTGTTGTGTGTTGTCTGTGTGTGTGTGTGTTGTGTGTGTCTGTGTGTGTGCTGTCTTGTGCTGTTGTGTGTGTCTGTGTGTCGTGTGTGTGTGTGTGTGTCTGTGCTGTGTGTGTGTCTGTGCTGTGTGCTGTTCTGTGCTGTGTGTCTGTGTGTGTCTGTGTGTGCTGCTGTGTGTGTCTGTGTGTGTGTGTGTCTGTGTGTGTCTGTGTGTCTGTCTTGTGTGTGTCTGTGTGTGTGTGTGTGTCTGTGTGTGTTGTGTGTCGTGTGTGTTTGTGTGTCGTGTGTGTGTGTGCTGTCTGTCGTGTGTGTGTCTGTCTGTGTTGTGTGTGTCTGTGTGTGTTGTCTAGTTGTGTGCTGTGTGTGTTGTTGTGTGTGTGTGTCTGTGTGTCTGGTGTGTGTGTCTGTGTGTGTCTTGTGTGTGTCTTTGTCTGTCTGTCTTGTGTGTGTGTCGTGTGTGTCTTGTGTGTTGTGTGTGTCTTGTGTGTCTGTGTGTGTCTGTGTGTCTGTGTGTGTGTGTGTGTGTGTGTGTTGTGTGTGCTGCTGTTGTGTGTGTGTGTGTGTCTGTCTGTGTGTGTCTGTGTGTGTGTCTGTGTCGGGTGTGTGTTGTGTGTTGTCTGTCTGTTGTGTGTCTGTGTGTGTGTCTGTCGTGTGTGTGTCTGTGTGTTGTGTGTGTGTCTGTGTGTGTGTTGTGTGTGTCGTTGTTGTGTGTCTCTGTGTGCTGTCTGTTGTGCTGTGTGTGTGTGTGTGTGTCTGTCTGTGTGTCTGTGTGTCGTGTGTGTCGTGTCTGTCTGTCGTGTGTGTGTGTGTGTCTGTCTGTGTGTGTGTGTCTGTCTGTCTGTGTGTGTGTGTGTCTGTCTGTGTGTGTGTGTGTCTGTCTGTGTGTGTGTGTGTGTGTCTGTGTGTGTGTGTCTGTGTGTCTGTGTCGTGTGTCTGTGTGTGTGTGTGTCGTGTCTGTGTGTCTGTGTCTGTCTGTCTGTGTGTGTCTGTGTCTTGTCTCTGTGTGTGTGTGTCTGTGTGTGTCTGTCTGTGTGTGTGTGTCTGTGTGTCTGTGTGTGTCTGTCTGTGTCTCTGTCTGTCTGTCTGTGTGTGTTGTGTGTGTCTGTCTGTCTGTGTGTCGTGTGTCTGTGTGTGTGTGTGTGTGTCTGTCTGTGTGTCTGTGTGTCTGTCTGTCTGTCTGTGTGTGTGTGTGTCTGTGTGTCTGTCTGTCTGTGTCTCAATCGACGAACCTCCTGCGTAACTAACGCGCTGTGTGTGCCTAATACATCGCACGATATTCCATACTGCACACGTGCCTCGAACTCTGCTAATCTGCCGGCAGCACCCTACGGTACCTCCAAACACTACCAACTAATACTCCCGATCAAGACAATGTGTCTGTCTGTCTGCACATGCTCAATCTTCTACACAGGCCGCTATGGACTACTAGACTGTTGCACTGCCGACATTACCACCGTATATCACTGTACATCCATAGCTGCTGATGCCGTGTTGCGACGTGCGCAGACGCACCAACACCGTCCTGCTCTATCGTGCCTATCTATCACGCACTACGTGTCGGCAGCCCGTCCCCGACTCGTGAGCGAGAGCGTGCGAGCGCAACCAAGTTATCTGCCACGAGCCACCGACTAACCAGTCAACAACAATCCTCAAGTCTGTATGTCTGCTGTCGTGTGTGTGTGTGTCTACAGGACTCAGCATGGACACATGTCAGACTGAGACGTTTCTGTCCAAACAGGTTAAAAGGACGTTGCTGTGGAAACCGTGGGCATGATTGTGACCCACATGGAGGAGGACACCACAACAGACACCAGTTTCTTCTTTGTGTAGTTTAATCCTGTGTAGTGTGAATATTTAAGGTCTTTACCTCACAGTGTTGTTGTGAAAACGAACCTGAGCTGTTGTCAGTGTAAAGGCTGGAGCTGATTTCTTCTCCTGTCTGAATGTTTCTCCTGTTTTCTGTGTTTACCTGATGAAAGCTTTGAATCCAGAGTCAAACTCTTCTCGTGCGCAGGTTTGGGGTTCGCGTTGTCGTGCAGCTTCCTCCTGGACTGAAATAACTTCTCCGCCTGAGGCATCCATCAGCCTCTCCTCCTCTGCATCTTTATCAACACTCACTGTGAATTCTGACACTGACGTAGTTTTCCTGGTCAGCAGACACCTCCGATCACGATCAAACCGCCGTCGCACGGCCGACACCAGAAATAAACCCAAAATGTGTGAAGCTGGAAGGCTTCATGCAGAGAGTAAGAGGGTGTTGCTCTGAGTTTGTAAAGTCCTTCTTGTCACTATTACACGCAGTCTGTCAGAGTCAGAGGCTCGTTATCTGGAGCAGGAGAAATGACGTCTTGATCTGTAGATAAATACACAGCAGGTATAAAGAAATAAAATGTAAGTGAACAAATATGTACCTGCAGAAAATGTGCAGACCAGCAGCCTTGAACACACGTTTGTCCCGTTTCCTGTTTAATATTATTATATTAGTTTAATTTCAATGGAGAAAAATTTAGTCCTAATATAATTAATGAAAATAAAGGAACTCGTGTCCTTCTCCCCTCAGCCCCAGATGGTCGTGGCTTTTTTCCACTGTTCCTGTTGTTTGATTGGTTTTCTCTGTGTTACCGAAGCGTTTGTACCTTACACTATAAAAGCACAGTGAGGTGTGATTTGGTGTTATATATAAGCCTGAATTGAAAAAACGAACACAAGTATATGACAGGTAAACATGTCGTATGTTTGAGAGAAAAAAAGACTTCTTTAAAAGTTGTTTTCATGATTTTATCCAGTGATCACATTTTTGACACTGTGTTCATGGATTTAGCTTTGAAAAAGCTCTGCAGGAATTCTGTATAGTGTAGTTGCCTCTGGCTGGGTTTTGCACAGAAGGTTGTTTGTATTTTATTTCCTTTTAACACAACAGGACAGCAGCAGAATGAGACAAAGACAACACAAACTGTGAAGCAGTATTTGGAAGAGGAGGATGGCAGGGATGTGTGCAGTGTGTGAGGTGCAAAGAGCTGCTGTGTGAGAAGGTTTAACTTAACATGTTTTTCTGTCAGTCGTCAGATAAAAGAAAGAACTTTAGATGATAACAGTAACAGAAGATCCTTATCCTCTAACATGCTGTAATTTAAAGATATACACATGTACAACCCGCTTACATCTACTATTAAAATTACACACACATACACAGGAGGCGGTCCTGAGATCTGCTATTGATTATAAGCTGTCATACAAACACATGTCTGTATGAGTAACTGCCAGTCAAAAGTTTGGACCTTCTCATTTAATGGTTCTTCTTTATTTTACTTTCCAGGAGGAATTACGAGCCCCTGATCATCACGTCAGTGGAGAGAGTGGACAGCTTCCGGTACCTGGGTGTCCACATCACTCTGTCATGGTCCTGCAACATCAACACCCTGGTTAAGAAAACCCGCCAGCGTCTCTTCTTCCTCAGAACACTTAGAGACTTCCATCATGCTGTTGACGGTGCTCAAGAACTTCCACTCCTGCACCATCAAGAGCGTCCTGACGGGAAACATCTGCACCTGGTTTGGGAACAGCACCAAGCAGGACAGATCTGCAAAGAGTGGTGAAGGCATCATTCGATCAGAGCTTTCCGACCTGCTGTCCAGGTGTAGGACTCATTCACCGCACACTCTGTTTATCTGCACACCTCTTATCATTTCTCTCTTAAATTGTTATTTGCACATTTTTTTACTGTAAATTTCCAAGTTAAAATCTGTCAGTTCTGTCATGATCTGTAAATTCTTTAATGGTCTGCCATTGCACAGCAACAAGCATTTCAACACGTCATACTGTGTATGGTTGTGTGTGATAGCTTTATGCTACAAAC
>NW_024585056.1:0-8680 GCF_018398535.1 Haplochromis burtoni
TGAAATACATAAATAATTAATTAAATGTGTCAATAATTAATTAATTACATGTGTCATAACTATTTATTTAATTAATTAATTCCAATTTTAATTAATTATTGCCACATTTAATTAATTATTTAATGGTGTATTTAATTAATGCATTATGGCAGTCCTGATATAAGACATCATTGAGGATCTGCTGGTTTGCAGGCTGTGGGTGTATTTAAAATCACTGGACTTCTGGTTGTCAGCCACTGGTATAGGTATATTTTCTTTTGAGTGCATTGTAACAGGAGATTTTAAAGCATGAGAAGTCGGTGCTCATTGCTGCTGACTGCAGTGTGACTCTTAAACCAGTAGGGGGAGGCAAATCCTACCTCTACTCTTAGTTGAAGTTGCTGAACCACATGCAAATTCCATGAATTGTAACCTTGTAATGAGCTTGATTGCTTTATTCATTCTCTGGGCTTAAATCAGTTTAGTTTTTAATCACTTCTCTGTATTTTTGATTCTTAGTCTTGACAAATCACACGTTCTGACTGAGACCAGAGACCAGACTTTATCAGTAAAGACTTCTGATGCTAGAAGTGATTACTGAATTTTTAATGAACATGTTTACGTTTCTCCTTGAGACATTTTAACTCCATTTCAGTCTAAGGAATCAGCGTCTACGTTTATATTTTATTTTTTGTATTTTAGGACCAAAAGTTTTAAACCAGTCTGTTTTCTCTCCTTAATTTAATGTTTACACTGAATTAAAAGACATCACATACTGAGTAGATGTGTTGTGTTATGAAGAGAACGCTCTGCATTTTTATCTTGTGTGATTTTGAGATATTTATTGCTGATTATTTTAAATCAGTATTATATACAGGGATGTTTATTTGTACCTTGTTTGTGCCAGTTATCAAAGCTCCACATCAAAGAGGATAATTTCATGTGCCGGCACAGTGGTGCCTAACAAGGTCATGTAATGGTTAATAAAATACTAATCAAGAACATTAAATTTGTGTGTTTCTGGGGATTGTTGTTCATGTGTTTTTCTTTTAAAGAATCTAAGATCAGTGACAGATCATTATAAAATGAGAAAATTCAGCCTTCCTTCATGCTCTACAGATGCACAACATTCAAAATTAAAAATAGGATGGCTTTTACTGTACATTATAAAGCGCCTTGAGGCGACTGTTGTTGTGATTTGGCGCTATATAAATAAAATTGAATTGAATTGAATTTTGGAACCAAATATAAATCTAAAAAAGATTCAGGAGACCAACATTTAAGGCTGAGCAACTAAACAGCTGCTGAAATAAGTTAATACACTCTGAAAAGCCAAAGGGGTTTTAATGCACATCACAGTGCAATTTGCTCACTTCTACATTTCCCAGTCTTTGCTAATTTATCAACTTCAAACATTTATAATAGTTATACAGTTACTGCCTTTCGTTGCCTTGTACTTGTGATGTGTGCAATGACAATAAAGTTGAATTCTAATTCTAATTCTATAATTTTGATCTCCCTGTTTTAAAATCCTCAAACCACTTTACAAACTCAATTTGAGTCAAATGTATAAACACCATCAGTAAATTTAGTGAATGAAAAGAGTAAGAGCACAAAGTTTGATTACAATTTTTTTTTATTTTATAATGAATACTCAAATTCAGAAAGTAATTTAATTTAAAAAAATCCAAATTATTCATGAGTCGAAATCATCAGGTCAGATTCTTCTTAGTTGAATTCTTCAGGTCAGTTTTGGAGACTTCTTTTTACTCCAACCATTCTGAAAAGTACATCATATTTGTAAGCTGCAAATGATTTTATTCTGTCTTGTATTTTTAGTGATAAAAATTAACATCTCTTTCAAAACATTTCTTTCAAAGCTACATGTAATGACTTCTTCTGGTCTTAATACTTACTAGAAATCCTATTTAATATCTCGTTAGTAACTGGTTTTATGGTTAACTCTGAAAAACAATACTTCATCAAAGCCATCAGAACCCAACTCAGAGCCACAATCCATGGTCCAGTGAGGTTTAACAACTGAGGAAAGAATGAATGTGTTTATTAATACTTACTACAAATTGTATTGAAACCTAAATCATATAAAAAGTAACACTGTGATCTGAAAAGTACTGGATCTGCTGTTTAGATATGCAACATTTTGTAACATGACAGAGAGAAATAACCACTCACCTTGATTGCAAGACAACTGCAAAGTAACAGAAGCCCAAATATCATCGAAACAACTACAGCTTTAAACTGTCCCTGGAGAAATATATAATGTTAAATAAGTTAAAATCTACAACCACACTTCTGTTCTGTATATAAAACACAATGAATTGTGAGAAATAGGAAGAATTTGTGCTGCACTCACCTTTTTCATATTATTATTTTTTTCTTCTTCTTTTGGCTTACTTACTGAGGCTACCTATATACTCTGTGAGCCTCTCCTATTGGTCAATGCTGTATTGTTACGTGTACTGCTGGAATGCTGATTGTCAAGGCTGAAGGGTGTAATGGAAAAATTTGACTCACATTCTGTGTCCATGTAATCTTCCATATACACTACATGATATAAAAGTTATCTTTTATTTTATATTAAATATTTTGGGTTTGCAGTGTCTTTGTCAAAACTTGTTGACAAAGACACTGTGGACTGTTGTTCTGCTCTGTAATACTAACTGACCCCTCTGCAAAGGTTAAAACTCACAAAGACAACCTTTGTCTCGATTGTTGTGGAAATCGATTAGTTTCAGATTTCCACAACAAGACTGAAGTGTTGATGTTCACACTTTCTGCTTGGAAGTCAAAACAATTTACTGTCATTAATATTAAGAGTTGCAGTATGGAACACTGCAGAGAAAAGTCATGTTTCTTAAAATACTCGTCATCAGTCACAGAGACCGGCCAGCTGAGTTTTGCTCAGCCTTTGGGGCCCTGCCCTGCCGTGTGATCCATTCAAACCAGTCTGGTTATGGCTATGGTTCATGACACCTGCCTTCAATCTTTTACAGCAGTGTGTCCTGTTAATTCCTTTCTTTCTTTTTGCTTCTAAAGTTTAATTGTTAGCTTATCCTCAGTCTGTTTCCTCCGAGTGAGTCTGGCTCTGCCACGTTCAGGTCTCACTCTTTCACACCACACACAGTGCTGCTGATGAATTATTATTTTGTGATCCTTTATCTAGACACTACTCTGAGGTTGCATGTAACTAAAATTTGAATTTGAATTTGAACTATGATCACTTTTGTGTCTGTGTTGGTTATGTGTTTTGGTTGTGTTTTGGAGTATTTTATAGGCAAAAGTTAAAAACCAGTCTTTTCTTGTCCTTAATTATATGTTTACACTGAATAAAAAGACATCACATACTGAAAATATATTTTGTGTTATGTTATCATTTTTGTCATTTTGAGATACTTATTAACAATTTTTTTGAGTTTAAAATAATTTTTGTATCATTTGTATCTTATTTGTGCCTCAAGTCTCAAAGCTTCACATCAAAGAGGATAATTTCAAGTACTGACACAGTGGTGCCTAACAAGGTCATTAAAATACTAAGAGTCATTCCTCCCCCAGGTCCAGACAAATCTCCACATGCATCTGAAAAGTTCAATGTGTAGAAATAGTAATATTGTGAAAAAAGGAAGCTTATTGAGCAGCCTGAATGAATTTACTCATGATTTTTCTGTGCTTACAGCTCTTGGAGTAAAAGACTTTTCAGCCATTACCACCTGTTTAAGGATTTCTCATTCACACATTTATTCAAATATTTCCAAACTTCTCTACAGATTTACAAAACTGAATATACAAATGTTAAAGGATTTATTTATTTATTTTACAAATTAAGAGAAGTGTATGAAAAATCATCTCTGTTTATTCTGAATGAGCCAGTCATGAGAAGAGAAGCAGTGAGGATTTCAATGAAATCTCACAGTGTTAGCACTGTTTTCATGTGTTTATCTATGTAAGGGTCCGAGACAAGTAACCCATTAAACCTGCACACAGAATAATGATCAGGAAGTAAAAAAAAGGACTCAATAAAAAGTCAAGCCTACAGGAAAAATTTATATTGGCCTTGGTATCAATACAACTGATCAATACAACTACAAAACAGAAAAAATATCAATATTAGACTCTGATATGATAAAACTGATATCAATGTAGTTAAAAATCATTATCATTCATTTCAAGTTTAATTTCAGGTGACCTGAAAAATGTAAATCTGAGGTGTAACATGCCCTTTTTCTCTGCTCTACAGTTGCACAACATTAAAAAAAAAAAAAAATCACCCTTGAATAAAATCTGTCACATGTTGAACTTGCATGCCATTTAGTGGATTGTAAATTAATTACAGTCACATTATTTAGTAATATTTTACTGAATAATCAAGATTTGAGAATCATGAATGAAAACTGTGACATTTGTAATTATTTGCCAGATTGGGAAATCATTACAGACATATTGTAACAGATTATAAAAGAATTCATTTGTGGCTTCAACTTATTTTTCCAACATTACCTGTAATTATAGTATTTTTATTCTTCCTTCCAGTTTTTAGTTTTAGTTTCTGTTATTCTACAAGAGTCAGACACACATCATGCACAAAAGACAAAAGCAAAGTCAATGTTTGTAGTATGTGTGTAGAGTTAATCAGGCATCTATAGGTCCAGCCGTAAGTTGAACAGCAGGAATGCTTTTGTTTCTGTAATGTCAATAACTGTAATGTCAGTCACACACATAGACGTGCAAAGCAAATCTTTAACTCTTTGCAGGTTTAAACCTTCACTGTATAGTATTCAGTGTCTAACAATGGGTCCAGCCCCAGGTGAAACTGCAGGAATGCTGTGAGTCCTGAATGAAGCTGGTACATCATCATGTTTGCAGCAGAAGGAAATTCAGGGTCAAGTTCAAATGACTTTATTAGAAATGGTCTGCCAAAGACTAGTCTTCCATGGTTGCATGTGCATTTTCAAAATAAACACAGACAAAAGACCTGCATAACAAACATGTAGAATGAATTAATAACTAATAATATGGAATCCACACAGAATCGTGTATGAAGCAAAACTACGATTTATTTATAAAGTTCCTTTAAAACCTTGTCCTTCTGCAGCTTTTTTAACAGAAGCCTTCATCCAGAAATATAAAACCTACACTGGTAAAATATTTAAAGTGCTATTAAGAATAATCTAACTGTATGAACATACATTCACATACATTCCCACACACATGCCTCAGTCAGTCCATAGGTCATTTCAAGAATAGCGCGATGGCCATTTTTTACTAGCAGCATTCAGACATGTTATTAAGGTTGGGTAAAAGCAATGTTTGTGTGTATTTATCCTTACACTGATTGCTCTGTACCGCCTGCCCAAGGGCGACAGTTCAAACAGGGAGTGGCCAGGCAGTGAGGTATCTTTTATAATGTTCTGAGCTTTTTTAAGACAGCGAGTACTAGATCTTCCAGTGCAGCCAATGATCCTTTGTGCGGTAATGACCCTCTGCAGTGCTTTCCTCTGAGCCACTGTGCAGCTCGTGTACCAGATGCATAGGCAGTGCGTTAGTATGCTCTTGGTGGAGGCTCTGCAGAAGGACACCAGCAGTCTCAGTGTGATGTTATTCCTCCTGAGAGTCTCTGTTGGGCCTTTTTCAGCAGCCCCTTGGTGTTCACGCTCCAAGAAAGGTCCTCCTCTTGTTGACTCCCAGAAAGAGAAAGTCTGCCACCGTCTCTGCACAGTCCCCGCTGATGATCAGTGGTGGGATCTCTGTCTTTTTCCTTTGAAAGTCTATTATGAGTTCTTTAGTCTTTAAGGTGTTAAGGTTATTGGTTATTTGTTTCAATTTTGTTTCAGAAATTTGTTTCAGAAATGTTTAATTGAAACCCATCTAGGCCGACTGTTCGAGTCCTGTTAGTTAAAAAAAAATCTAGATTCCAGCCATCTAGATTGTTTTTCTGGTGAAATTGTTCCAAACACCTTTTGATTAAAATAAGAGCCTGTTTGTGTTCAACGATCTCAAAAAATCAACAAACAATAATTGATATGAGAACATTTTTAACAAGAGTTCTGTGGCATGTGGTTGATAAGCTGCAAGCTGCATGGAATCAAGCACATGCTCAAATTGTCTTAAAGTCTTTCCTGTATTTTCATTGAGAGCAATGTAAGGGCGCCTGATCTGAAATCATTTTTGGGATAGATAGATTAAGAAACAGGGGTAAAAATAATTGAGGAAAGATGACATTTTTAAAAGACTTAAAATAATTGAAAATGAAATGAAATACAGGACTCAGATTTGAGTAAATGACCACAAATATTGTGAGATCAGTGCTTTTGATAATGCTACGTGATAAACCACCAGATAATGTGAGCTCTGCCAGCATGTTTTAATGTGTATTCAAGCAGCTTTTAACTGGAACATTGTAGAAAAATGTCAGTGTCCCTCTCGTCCTTTTCACATAGACACTGTGAGTGTCCCTGCACAACTCAAGAAGAAAACACCACAGACTGCAGGTTGTAAAGGACATGTAGCCACTAGTTTATGCATTGTGGCATCAAGTCTTTCATCCTGTGTTTGGGTTTTTTTTGGGACCAGAACTGGCCATATTAAGATGAGAAGGCATATTTCACGCACCGATAGAATCATTTGCAGTGTTAAGGGAAACTGATTTTCATCAAATGCTACCAGTCAGAATAATAATAATGGCACTGGTATCACGTGAAGTCTTAATAATTCTGAGACGCTACGTCCAGATGAACAGAGTCGACTTTTTAGGATCATTTTATATCATGTTGTAGACGGTTATGGCCCTGTGAACACCAACTATGGCATTTAGAATCACTAGCTAAATGACTTTTTGGTGGTATAACCTGAACATTCATCTCAAACTCAAATTTTAAAATGAGTTTGTAACAATTGTAATTTAAAAAAAACAACTTCCTTCCAGTTTTTAGTTTTTGCTATTGTACACCCTGAGAGTCGGACATATACATACAAAACCTGTGCAAAGTAAATCTTTGTAAGATGTTTGTAAGCTTAAACAGGCATTTATGGCTCCAGTCTCAGGTTAGGCTAGAGGAATGCTTTCGTTTCTGTTAATGTATATCATATCAATCACACACACGTACACACACAAAGCAAATGTAGGGCTAATCAGGTACAGCCACGTGTCGAACAGCAGGAATGCTTTTGTTTCTGTAATGTCAGTAACTGAAATGTCAATCACACACACATAGACATCCATCCATCATACATGTGTATGTGTAACAATGGGTCCAGCCTCAGGTGAAACTGCAGGAATGCTGTGAGTCCTGAATGAAGCTGGTCCATCAGGATATGTGCAACTGAAATAATTTCAGGACTTTGTTTGAACATGCAGGTAGAAATGGTCTACCATAGATGAGTTTTACTTCCTCACGTGCATTTTCAAAACAAACATTGAGAACAAATAAGGGTAATACAGTACACTAAATAAATAAATAGATAAATGATCACCAGAGCATTATGTATGAATTGCCATCTTGTTTAAATGTGTATCCAAGAAGCTTTTAAGCAGAGACTTTACAAAAAAATGTCAGTGTCCCTCTCGTCCTTTAAACACAGACACTGTGAATGTTTCTGGACAACTCAAGAAGAAACACCAGAGACTGCAGGTTGTAAAGGACATGTAGACAGTAGTTTATGCACTGTGGCTTCAAGGCTTTCATCCTGTGTTTGGTTTTTTGGCATCAGAACTGGCCATATTAAGATGAGAAGGCATATTTCACGCACCGATAGAATCATTTGCAGCATTAAGAGAACCTCATTTTCATCAAGTGCTAGCAGGAACGCTCTTACACCTTCAGTCAGAAATGATAATGGCCCTGGTATCACGTGAATTCTTAATAATTCTAATTAATTTGTTATGACAGCCGAAACTATTGTTTGCTGCAGGAAGTCACAAGTCAGCCGAAACACAGATTAATGACTAACAAGTTGGAACCATTTGTTGATGGGATGGTACTTTAATATCTGAACTGCTCTATGCTAACATCTCCTGGTGTAAATGTCCTGTTGCCAAGGGAGGGCAGCCCTGCCACACAGATAACTCTCTGAAGAGCTTTTTGTTCCCTAACACAACTATTCCCATACCAGGATGTGATGTTCTGTGTGAGGACGCTCTGCACAATGGCTGCATAGAAAGTCCTGAGTATCACTGGAGAGACCCTGAACTTCCTCAGTTGTTGGAGATGGTACAAGCGCTGCCTAACCTTTTTGGACTGGACCTAATGTGAGCAGACCATGTTAGGTCTGAGGAGATGTGGACACCAAGGTACTTGAAGGACTGGACCTTTTCCACTGGAGCTCTGTTGACGATAAGGGGCTTGTAAACTTTGTGGTTACTCCGTCTGAAGTCCACCACCAGCTCCTTGGTCTTGCAGATGCTCAGCTGGAGGTGGTTGTCCTGGCACCAAGATGTCAGATTGTTTGTAGGCTTAAACAGGCATCTATGGCTTCAGCCTCAGGTTAGACTAGAGGAATGCTTTCGTTTCTGTTAATGTACAACATGTCAATCACACACACACGTACACCCACAAAGCAAATGTAGGGCTAATCAGGTACAGCCACGGGTTGAACAGCAGGAATGCTTTTGTTTCTGTAATGTCAGTAACTGAAATGTCAATCACACACACATAGACATCCATCCATCCATGATCCATGTGTATGT
>NW_024585056.1:9551-10472 GCF_018398535.1 Haplochromis burtoni
AGAGGCAGCGTACGGCCTGTGCAACTGATTAATCAGACATTTTTCTGTCTTTACAGGTAAGCTGGGTGGTTGGTAATATAAAACAGAGGTTCTAAAAGTGACAGATAGCAGTGGCGATTAATGTTAAATGTTTTGTTTGTGGCGAATGTTAAGCTAAAGATCTAATTTCCAAGTTGGTCCAGTTGTTAGCCTGTGCCCATCCAAGTGTTAGACTGTACCTAAAGTTTGTGAGTTCATTGCTGGTGTATTTTTGGGTTAAAGTCACAAGATATATATTTTGCACAATAAGAGAAAATGTGAATTGCTTTATGTTTAGTTCATGAAAAGTGAATGCTGTAAAAATATGTTAAGAAAAACATTTATTTGAAAGAGATCTAGTTTAATAAATACAGTTAAGAAGACAGGTTCATAAATAGATTAAAACAGAAGTAAAAACAAGATAAAACTGTAAGGAGAGTTCACTATGGTGCTTGTGCATACAGTAAAATGTATTTTTGTGATTTAACCAGTTTATAAGAGTGGTGCATGTGAATATGAAACTGTATGAGTTACTTGTATAAAGTAATGTCAGCTACACTAGAAGAAGTAGTGTCAGTGGTGAAGAGGCAGCATACGGCCTGCGCGCCGAAAGAACTGATTAATCAGACATTTTTCTGTCTTTACAGTTTTCTGTAAAAAATAAATATGTTGCACGGGAGATGAGTTGGTCCATCATTTCAGTGGTGTAACAGGGGCAAAACAATCGCATGAGTGCTGCTCTCAGTAGCGGTTTTTGATACGGGCGACCAGTGTTGGTCAAGTTACTTGAAAAAAGTAATCAGTAACTAATTACTAATTCCTTCCCCCCAAAAGTAATCCCGTTACTTTACTGATTACTTATTTTCAAAAGTAATTAATTACTTAGTTACTTAGTTACTTTTT
>NW_024585057.1:0-2177 GCF_018398535.1 Haplochromis burtoni
GCTTCTTCTTCTTCTTCGAGGTTTAACAGCAGCTGGCATCCTTGTACATGCAGTGCTTCAGTCCGTTATTACACTCTTAAATCCTACTACTTTGTCCTGCGTCTTTCTGGATCTTACAAAGCTTCAAACGACGCGTCGACTATTACATTTTGATAGTTGACTAATCGTGGCAACGGGTGAAGTGTCTTGGCCAAGGACACAAAGACCGAGACTGTCCAAGCCGGGGCTCGAACCGGCAACCTTCCAGTTACAAGGCAAACGCCCAACTCTTGAGTCACGAGCGCCCCCACATTAACCAGCCAATCGTGGCATGCAGGCTGACGACGTCCTGGCCGAGCAGGAACTAGAGACGCACCTGGTACCAGGTACTGTGACCTATTGGAAAACCCTGAAAACCATGCTGAGCTGATCCGAGTAGGTACTAATGGAAAAGGGGCTCAGAGAGGGCTGGTTTCATGTTGGAGGGGAGGAAGATGAGACAAAGACACACAGCAACCTATGAAACTTTATTTCACGGGTCATAATCTTAAACATGTCGAGCTTCAGTTTGGATCTATATACTTCACTCTTCACCTTTTTAGCAGACAGGCCTTTGACTCGTCTTCTGTTTGCTACACCCATCCAATCCCGTTGTTTCCCTTAATGATTACTTTATTACAGGAACTGTTAGGAATGAAATGGAGCATCAGGTATGTCTGTATACAGATTCATTTGTACATTTCTTTTGGTCTTTGTTAATTAATAATATCTTTAAATGAGTGCTGTCAAAAATAACGCGTCAACGCAGGTTAAGCCGTTATCACGATTAATGCAATAAAAAATTTTTACGCTATTAACGCATGTGGAGTGCAGAATGACTCAAAATCCCTGAAATGTCTCTGTCAGCGCATTTCGGGCAGTTTGTCCAAGTAGTTACCTTCGTACATGCGCAAATGGGCATCTGATCTGGCAGTGACGGGCAGCTGAACCAATCACATTGTGCCAGAAGGAATTTTCTTTTCCCCGAAGCACTTCCAGCTTAAAATATCACACTGACGTGTCGGGATGCTGCTAGCACTTTGGCTAACGCGTCACCCAGCTTGCGACAAACCAGTCACGGAGCATTGGGGACGCAGTAAGTCGACCTCGGACATATTGACTGACACCAAGTGGATTGCAACAAACTGCAGACCTGTTAATATCGCTGAGAACCTTTACACAGCTTTGGTTCCTCGTTCCAAGGACTTGAAGCCTCCAGAGTGATCGAGAGAGGAGACATGTTTACAGAGTTTTTGTTAACATGAATGTTCAAGATGTTCAATAAACATGTTACGTGTGTATATTTTACCTTTGTCTCGAGTCTGTTTCATGCAAAATGAAATGTGATTAATATAGAATAAAAGTGAATGATATTTAATCGTGAATCAAAATTTAAAAAGTTGCATTTCACAGGAGAGAAGCTGTGCTAAAACTATTCAAATTCTCTTTGAGTTTAAGCATTTAACATTCTTTGTGTTTATTCTCCATTTATTTCATTATATTGCATAAATGTCTGATACAAGCTTAAATATAAAGTTTAAAAAGTGTAATTGGCTATATTGGGTTCCAAACTAAATCATTAAATATATATAATCAATAACTTATTATTCCTTTTAAATAAAGCAGCATATGAGTTTCCACTGCGTGGACCCTTCAGAATTCAAGTAACGAATGAATTTAGAGATTTGATGATGCCGTATCGCCTCCTCACCCGTGTACAAGAGGACTTTGTTGTGCTGGGTGAACACAATAAAAAGCCTACATTGTCCTGTACGTGTATACCAACCTGTCTTCAGGTGTGTTTCGTAGAATAAACACTAATCAAGGATTAGACTCCAGCTTTCACAGAGACTGAAAGAAGTGGGAGGCTCACCAAAGATTACATGTTATTATTACATGTTACATGTTATGAGCTCAGCTGGTTGGATGGCTGTATCGCTGAAGTTGTTCCCCATTAGAGTTTTCATATTCCCAGTAGTCCCTGTGTAGGTTTCAGAAGTGTGAGACAGCAGCCACGTGGAGTCCAGGTCAGACCTCGGGTGACGACGTGCTGCTCGGCTAATTAAAGTTGTGAAATTATAAATGAGCGTCAGAGAAAAAGGTCAGAAGGAAATGGATTTTTAATTGAGTGGTGCAGCCTGCAGACTGGACCACCGCCC
>NW_024585057.1:2202-8036 GCF_018398535.1 Haplochromis burtoni
TAACATCACTGAGAACCTTTACACAGCTTTGGTTCCTCGTTCCAAGGACTTGAAGCCTCCAGAGTGATCGAGAGAGGAGACATGTTTACAGAGTTTTTGTTAACATGAATGTTCAAGATGTTCAATAAACATGTTACGTGTGTATATTTTACCTTTGTCTCGAGTCTGTTTCATGCAAAATGAAATGTGATTAATATAGAATAAAAGTGAATGATATTTAATCGTGAATCAAAATTTAAAAAGTTGCATTTCACAGGAGAGAAGCTGTGCTAAAACTATTCAAATTCTCTTTGAGTTTAAGCATTTAACATTCTTTGTGTTTATTCTCCATTTATTTCATTATATTGCATAAATGTCTGATACAAGCTTAAATATAAAGTTTAAAAAGTGTAATTGGCTATATTGGGTTCCAAACGAAATCATTAAATATATATAATCAATAACTTATTATTCCTTTTAAATAAAGCAGCATATGAGTTTCCACTCAGACCCTTCAGAATTCAAGTAACGAATGAATTTAGAGATTTGATGATGCCGTATCGCCTCCTCACCCATGTACAAGAGGACTTTGTTGTGCTGGGTGAACACAATAAAAAGCCTACATTGTCCTGTACGTGTATACCAACCTGTCTTCAGGTGTGTTTCGTAGAATAAACACTAATCAAGGATTAGACTCCAGCTTTCACAGAGACTGAAAGAAGTGGGAGGCTCACCAAAGATTACATGTTATTATTACATGTTACATGTTATGAGCTCAGCTGGTTGGATGGCTGTATCGCTGAAGTTGTTCCCCATTAGAGTTTTCATATTCCCAGTAGTCCCTGTGTAGGTTTCAGAAGTGTGAGACAGCAGCCACGTGGAGTCCAGGTCAGACCTCGGGTGACGACGTGCTGCTCGGCTAATTAAAGTTGTGAAATTATAAATGAGCGTCAGAGAAAAAGGTCAGAAGGAAATGGATTTTTAATTGAGTGGTGCAGCCTGCAGACTGGACCACCGCCCGGTGTGGAGCCAGTTGCAAGCCTTGCAGGTACAATTGTGGTGCACTGTTATCGAGGAGTGTGCTGCAGATATGCAGAGTTTCTGTGTCAGCAGCTGGGAGGCATCTTGTAAGTAGCACTTGATGTTTTTTATTTTTACACTTCACTTCTATTTTTGCCTGACCTGCTGCATCTGTGAGATACAGTACTCTGACTTGTGGGTGGATGTGCACAGTATGAAAACACTGAGAGTCATCAAAGAGGGCTTGAACATCTCTAACTGAGCTCCAGTGCAAAATGCACTCCCACTGCGTGAAACATGTACCATTAAAACAAGCCTGAAACTTCAGCCTTCAATATCGTTGGCTCAGCAGGGACAGAAACTAAAGGTGAAAAATAACAGTTGCAGCCCAGAAAGACATGAGAGGAAACAGGGAGAGGAGAAAGCTAAAGCACTGACGGGGCAAAGAAAGGAGGGAGAAGAAGACAACGATAAACAAAGAGGAAGAAATGATGAACGAGGAGAAGCAGCGAGAGGAAAGGGCAGCAGAGCGAGGTGAAGGTGAACGCAGCGATCAGTACAGTGAGGGGGCGAGGAGGTGTGGATAATCTGGTTGTCCTACTTTTTCCTCTCTATTCTATTTTTAGATTTTCATTTTCTTCCCATTATCCAGCCTCTGCGAATGTTTTCCTGCTGATGTCATCAAACACAGACACAAATCACTGCAAACCCCCGATGGACCCATTCTGTCCCAGCATGCACTGCAGTCAGGCTTCGTCTGAAAAGACAGCAGCATGATGCACACACCTACAGGACCACAACAGCATCACAGGTGCACACACACAGACACAACACAACAGGTGTAAGTACGTTTATTTCCATGAATAAAGTCTGACTGCAGCCGGCTCATGTTCCTACTCATCTGTACACCACAGGTCTGAAGTATAGAGTTTACAGATAGAGCTGTCTGTCAGTGGGCTCAGCAGGTACAGCTGCAGCTCATCACAAATGTGTCTAGAAAACAAGACAATGGTCATTAATGTTTAATAATAATAACGACTGTATTTATAAAGCTCTTTCAAACACCGTGCTGTTTGAAGATAAAAAAGATCAACAAAAACAACCCAGTTCAAACAACCATAAGAACCAGGAAAAACAGAATTGGCTTTGAAAAGCTCCACACAGCAGGCCTGCTGCAGGCCAGGCAGGCAAAGAAGAGGAAACAGCTCCCAACAGTTTTTCTTCTGGCTTTAGGAACCTTTACAAGGCCAGTGTCCTGAGATCGGAGAGCACGGGAAGGAACATAGAGGTGCAAAAGAGAGATATGAAACCATTTAAAGCCTTGTAGCTGAGCAACAGGACCTTCATGTCTAACCTCACAAGGAAACCAGTGAAGAGTTTCCATCCAGTGCAGCTGCATTCAGTACCATCTGTAAACCTCTAGAACTTTCTTTGGTAAAGCAGAAAGAAGAGCGTTACAATAATCAGTGTGTGGAGACACACATGCATGGACAGGAACCTCTGCAGTGTCCGGGGATAAAACGTTGTTGTGGTTTTAGCTGCGCTCCTCAGCTGATAAAAGGCCGTCCTTGTCTCTTTCACATGAGACTGGAGGGAGCGCTCCGGGTCCAACCACACGTCCAGCTTCTTTACCCTCACCAATCTTCACCTACGGCTCCAAAAACAGGCATCAGGCACAATGTTCTGTCCTCAGTGATTACTGGCCAACGTCTTTAGTAAAACAGTAGTAGTCTGTTTTACAGAGTGATGTTCTAGAGGCCTGTGCTATAAAGCATACCTACGCTGACACTCTTGGACCAACCTACAGTCAGCAGAACAAAGAAGGTCCAACTGTAATATAAGATAAACTGATAATGCAGCCTACTCAGTCAGAGCACTGGTCTCTGTGTCTGAATGTGGCTTAGAGTAGAGCTGTGACTGGTCGGTGAGCCTGGACAAAGCAGTCGGTTTAAAGCCAAAAACAACAAACAGCAAAAATAATGAAAACTGTCGGAGCCCCGACGAGCTCAGCTGCTGTGTGGCCCTGCTCCCTGAAACACCATTTTTAATTTGGGTTGCCCCTAAGACCAAACAACACTCGTGCCTACATTTACTCCAGTGACACACCCGACGAGCTCAGCTGCTGTGTGGCCCTGCTCCCTGAAACACCATTTTTAATTTGGGTTGCCCCTAAGACCAAACAACACTCGTGCCTACATTTACTCCAGTGACACACGTGAACGCGCACACTGTGGGTATTTCCAGTTTTAATTGACAATAAGCAGCCTGTGTGCATCGCCCTGTTTTAGCTGCGTCTGTTCTGCACATCATATAAATACATCTCAGCAAAGCTTCCTGTGATGAAGTTACATATTTGGTTGTCATGACACTACACTTGGCACACACACATTAGCTTTATATTTTGTTACTGATATTCATACTGTCTTTCAGTTACACTGAAGGTGGTGCTAGTTGAAAGAAAAGATGGATGAAGCCAACATGACCTCATTCATTCCTGCTTCTGTTTTGAAGGCTGTACTGTTAAATTATACGTTGATGATGGCTCATGGGGTGGCTGCAGCTCAGGCGGTAGAGCAGGTCATCTACTGATCAGAAAGTTGGTGGTTCGATTCCTGGCTTCCCCCAGTCTGCATGCCAAATATCCTTGGGCAAGATACTAACCCCAAATTGCTCTCCGATGCATCCGTTGGAGTGTGAATGTGTGTGAATGTTCCTTAGACAGCACTTCGAATGGGTGAATGCACAAGTTGTGTAAAGCGCTTTGAGTGCTCAGAAGAGTAGCGCTACATAAGAGCCAGTCCATTTACCATGACTCGTTCAGCTTTGTTCGTTTGCATCAGTGCACGTCCTTGCATGGACTTTGTGAACCTGTACAGGTGTTTTCGCTCCACGGCCTCCATGTGTCGATCTTTCCCTGCATTATACTGTTAATCTGAAAAACCTTGGTCTACACATTGAACTGACAGCCACCCTCTTACGATCTTTTAGCACAA
Organism: Haplochromis burtoni; assembly: GCF_018398535.1. Taxonomy (NCBI): domain Eukaryota; kingdom Metazoa; phylum Chordata; class Actinopteri; order Cichliformes; family Cichlidae; genus Haplochromis; species Haplochromis burtoni. The sequence goes on from NW_024585057.1 coordinate 6,195, forward strand.
CTGCATGTGTAGGTCTGCTGTAACCACATAGGAAAAAGACAATGTGGAGCATGATTACTAGTACAAGCTGCAGGTACTGCCTGGAGGTCTGGATCTGTTTCTACTGCAGTGTTCCTTTGTAGAACTATAGAGTCACTATTTTATCTCCATAAAGAGCTACGAGACACCGATCAGTCTTTTGTGGTTGGGTGTTTTGCCCGCGGAGACTCGAACAGGTGGAAATGAGCATCAGGCCCTCTGGTCATTGCTGAGACCCAGCTGTTCCTCTGATGCTGATGGATGAAGAAACACATGCTGCTACTGTCGGCTTCTCTGGTTTCCTTCTCCTCGCTCTTCCTCTCCTTTCTTTGTCTTTCTTATTGTCCTACCTGTGAAATCTATTGGACACTGATGAGTTTCTATTTTTGTCAGTGTTGGTAACTTGACAGGTGGAAGGACATTAGGGATAAGAGTATCCACGTCCTCTCCTCCCTGTGCTGCAAGCACAGGCGCACCTCGCAAACGGAGGGCGCCCTTACTCCCAGCAAATGGGCGATAGAAAACCGATCGGTGCCTATGCCATTCCCAATATGCGCTGGCATGACGTCGGGGCAGCATGAGTACGAGCAATTTTTTATTTTTATTTTTTTGCCGATGCCCGTGATGCCGCCCCCCACCATGATGCCGCCCCGGGCAACCGCCCGTGTCGCCTGTATCAAAAACCGCTACTGTTGTGTCATGAAGGAGAGGCGAGGCTGAGTAACGTTGCGTAGAGACAAAAGTGGACAAAGAGAGGCAAACTTGCGGCTCCACAAGTATAATTATAATGTAACATAGACTATATCGATATAAACGATATTGTCACATCTCGTATAAAAATATATCGATATATTTAAAAACTCGATACATCGCCCAGTCCCAGCCTCACATTACTGTGGACGGTCGAGTACCAATACAAAGCTTACAGCCAGTGCACATGTCACAGTGATCTCTATGTTCAGACACGTGTTAGCTGCGTATGAGAGCATCTACATTATGCATGTTATTGCCATTACTGCAGGACTGTGGGTCAGCTGTGGGGTCACACACACAGACACAGACACACACACACGCACACACACACACGCACAGTAGGAGAACAGTACATTGACTTCCATTCATTGCCTGCAGACTTACTGTGGAGCTTCCTAACAAGCCTACATTTCTGAGCGGATAAAATCAGCCCTCGTCAGACTGCACAGCACTCCACGCTCTTCTTCTTCTTCATGCAGAATTTTTGAGGTCAGTTCAGATTTTTGTGCATTAAAGACGCCACTATTGTCAACATTATGTTGGCTGACTGTTTGCGCATGTAGAGTAACACGGGACATTACCAAGTCTGCTTGGTCAAGGTCAAGGCCAAAGTCAAAACACTGTATTATTCTCATTTAGCTCTTCATCGCACAGCTTTGAACATTTGGCACCACAGAGAAAAACCAGCCCCTGGTATCGTTTGCTGACGTCATCCGATTCCAGGATTGGACTGCTGTAAACCGCTTCAAGTCCCCACAACACGAGTAAAGCAAGCTCGCACACAGTCAGCCTCAGGCCTGTACAGTAGAGCAGCAAGTCTTTGAGGGCAGCAAGAGCTCGCCCTGATTTACCCGCTGTGTGTGTGTGTGTGTGTGTGTGTGTGTGTGTGTGTGTGTGTGCGTGTGTGTGTGTGCGTGCGTGCGTGTGAGACACACAGTGATTCATCCTCCAGCAGAGCAGAGCTGCTCTCTGCAGCCTCGTGTTGTGTGTAGCTCTGTGTGAGTGTGTGCATGCATGTGTCAGTTCATACAGCAGATGTTGTGCATGTTAATTATGTGTGTAGATGACAGC
>NW_024585057.1:9541-10464 GCF_018398535.1 Haplochromis burtoni
ACCGAGGAGTCTCTGACAATGTTTGAGACACTGTGAGGATGAGCTGGTGGAAAGGAGGTCCTTAACAAGGCTCTTTCTCACATGTTTTAGAGGTGCTAGTAGAGAGGGGGGCACTCTTATCTGAAGAGGCTGTAGCTGTCCTGTAGGATGAGACTGTCCCTTTACCTTCTTCCAAACAAACTGAATAAAGTTGCAGCTACTGGGCTGAAAGTGAAGATAAGAGCTCTTCCCTGGTCTCCTTTGAGCGGGGCCTTCGCTTCCTGTGATGTACACTAACATCCCATCTGACATCACACTCCGAGCTCCACCAATAACCTGGCATGAGGAAGAACAGGCTGTTTTCTCTGGTTTCCTTTTGGAAACATCCCACTCAGCGTGGGGATGCTCTGCCTGCTGGCCCTGATATCCACCCCACACGCATCTCACATCATCAGCTGTAATAATCAGTCCGCCTGCTGCTCCTGTGCTGCAGCACCACCAGGCACAGCCACACATCCATCCAACTCACATAGCCGCTCAGGGAGAGGGAAGGAGGGGGAGGAGTGACGAGCATTCATCTTCTCTGACAGAGAGAGAGACGGGCGAGATACCGACAGCACAAATGGAGGAGGAGCAGGCAGGGAGAAAATGTTCATTTTCACATGTTATCATGTCAGGGAGCAAAGCAGGGCACACACAGACAGATGAGTGGACACACAGACAGATGAGTGGACACACAGACAGATGAGTGGACACACAGACAGAGTGGACACACAGACAGACCAGTGGACAAACAGACAGACGGGTGGACAGACAGACAGACCAGTGGACACACAGACAGACGAGTGGACAGACAGACAGACGAGTGGACAGACAGACGAGTGGACAGACAGACAGACGAGTGGACAGACAGACGAGTGGACACACAGACAGACGAGTGGACA
>NW_024585058.1:0-828 GCF_018398535.1 Haplochromis burtoni
GTAACTCCACTTAACTTGGAAAACCAAAAAAAGTAACAGCTCAATAGCAGGAGAGTACATTACTTTTAAAGTCCCAAAGGTGCAGTGACGATAACATTAAAGGTGCACATAGGGTAAATGAAAATGTCACGGAAATTTGCAGTAGTGTTAAAACGTTATACCATACTATGCTGTTCAAATTATTACGTTGCTGGAGACAACAGAGTACATCTTCAGAGATTATGATGCAAACATCCGTCTCTGGTTTAACAGCACAGGAGAATTCCACGCTTCATCCCTTGCTTTCTTAAAGTCATCGTTAGTTGGGTCAAGGCACTGTTCATTATACCACCTTTGACATGTGTCATATTGTATCTATTAAAAAAAAACACAAAAAATACAAACAAAGCAAAAACAACAGTTATATTCAAAGACTAATGCACATTTTTCAGAAATTCAAATACTGTCCAACTCACCCAGTTCATCATTAAATGTTGATCATTGAATGTCCTGATCCTCAGAACAGAATTTTGGAATAGTAGCTGGTGGCTTTGTCATTTAACACAGTTGCTACTTGTGTCAAAAACTAAACTACAGGATCAAAATAAATCAGGCAGATACTTGTTCGAGGGCCAATTCGTGCATATGTCAGACTGTATACAACTTTCTATAGATTATACCACAGCATAAAGTGCAATTGTGCCTTATAAAACGCCCCCCCCAAAAAACAAAAAAACAAAAATCACTAATAATAGTACTAACAAAATAATACATTTCAGGCTTCATACACACTACTGTGACAGCAACATGATGAACTTAGTCACCCCATACAGTTGAGTTATTCATTTC
>NW_024585058.1:1936-3764 GCF_018398535.1 Haplochromis burtoni
AATCAGTCTTTATTTATAAAGCACTTTTCATACAAAAAATGTAGCACAAAGTGCTTTACATAGTTAAAAGCAGCCCACCCCACCCCACCCTCCAACTCACTCCCCACACTCTCATTAACAATCTGCAATGTATCTGCATCTGTAACAAAACACTCAAATGATATCCAGCACCAAAAGGACAAAACAGACGTTGGTACACAAAAACAAACCAAGTTTTGCTGTGTGTGTGTCTGTGAGAGAGAGAGTGTCACGGTTCTGGGTATTTGTGATCTAGCATTTTGAGCTCTTGTGTTTTGGTATTATTTTATATTATGGTTTATGTTCTGCGTACTTTGTGCTGTTTTGATTATTGTTTTTGTAATCATTATTATCCTAGGGTTCAGCTATGGCTGTTAAGGTTTTAGTTCTTAGGTTTTGTCAAATGTTCCATTTCATGTCTATTCTGTGCCTTTCGGTCCCACGTTTCATGTCTCTATATTTTGTCTCCCCGGTCTCTGTTAAGTATACATGTCTAGAGTTCAGTTGGTGTGTTTTCTGTTTTACTTTGAAGGTCCATGTCAGGGTATGTAGTTTTGCTTTTCTTGTCTCATCTGGCCTAATTACTCCCAGCTGTGCTCTCCTTCTGTGTCTCATTCCCTCATTATCCCTCAGTTTATTTAAGCCCCATGTTTCTCTTTGTCAGTGCTGCACTCTCCCTCATACAAGTCTGTGTGTTCTACCTGCCTAGTTTATGTATGTAGTCCAGTTTAGTTCTTTCTTGTGTCCAGCAATAAAACTGTCATTTTGTGTTCAAGTTTTATTGCTACATTGAGTCTGCATTTTGGGTCCTTTCCTGACTTCCATAACAGCTCTGACAGAGAAAGAATATGTGAGCGTCTGTGCCTGTGGGTTGTGTGTGGTTTTTTTCTTTTTTTTTTTTTTTTTTTTTAAGTTAAACTTGCTTGAAAGATGAGTGTTAAACCATAGCATAAACCTGAGGTTGATGCAGCCCAAGCCACCCCAGACTATAACCCCCAAATGAGCAGGCTAGCAAACATGATTCTCTTGTTAACAAATAAAACAGACTACCATGAACATCAACAATGGATGTCCGCCTCCATAACTGCAGGTTGTGAAAATGTTTTTCAGCATTCTCACCAATATACAGACTTGCAAAAACAGCTACAGCACTTTGAACCATGTCAGTGAGGTCTTTTAAGGAAGTCGCAGTAGTAAAGAGTCCAACAGTGTGTATTGTGAGATGGTAGTTCAGTTTAAGAAGAAATTATCTTTAAGCTTTTCCAAAACTGTAATAATAATGTGATAAGTTTCCCCAAATTGAAAAATGAGATGCCATGTCACATATCAAGAGCCAAAAAACCCCCACGCAAACACTAATAACAGGATTATACTTACTGCTTTTTACAAATCTCCTTGGCATTCTTCATGACATGACTAAGACATCTAATTGGAGCCTCAAAGTCTTGTTTCCTTTCCCAGAAGCGGTGTTGTAATAATGATTTATTGTGTCTGACAGATTTTTTTTATTTATTTATTTATTTTTTTGGGGGGAGGGGAAATGCTAAACAGCTATTAGGGCCATTGATCCATCACAAATGAGCATTACAGGTGAATGCATGGCTTTGTGCACAAAGGCCCTTGTAACATCGGTCATAAGTGCCTCCAGAAAATATGTGACAGAGGCAGTGATATGGTCGCTTGTCAAATATTTAGCCACTGGTAGGGGAGAGCATGTTTTCTGTGGATTCCTTACTATAAGTTCATGAACATAGAAAGGAGGCGAACCCTTCCTTTTTTGATGATACTGCCTGTAGCATCCAAATAAACT
>NW_024585058.1:4833-8431 GCF_018398535.1 Haplochromis burtoni
TGCTGTTTGAATGGTCATGTCGCATTAAATCAGTCTTTTACGTCACTGACACAAGACAGACGCCATGTGCATGCGGGCCGCTTTGAGGGTTCACACTAGAGCGCGCTTGCTGTCACATTTTATTTTAAGTGTGAACAAGCAGACAAAAAATCGGATTTGATCAAAAAATCGGAATTGAGCATTTAGACCTGCAGTGTGAACGTAGCCTAAGACTGAGAAGGCCAAAAGTGCGAGGCTGTGAAATGGGACTGTCTAGCCTTCAGATTTGTGTCACCTGCTGTCACGGTGGAGTTCAATTAGGGCTGTTCGATATGACGATATATATCGGATGACGATATAAAAACGTCTATCGTCTATATTATGCTATCGTTTGTTTCATGCAAAATAAACTGTTTACGGCAATATTGTTTTTCATCGGTTTGATGGCCACTGTAGTGACTATATTATTTTCATAAAGTTCTCTTTCTCATATATTTAAAACAACCACACTACGGACAGGCAAGCAACTGCTTTTATACGTTGTCGTTGGCAACAACAATCATGTGGCCCCGCCAACCTTTCACAATAAAGCTAAAGGTCCGGTTGAGATTTTTCAAAATAAAATGAAACACGTGAAATCCGTCAGGATGCTTGGCGTAACACTCTCTGAGCCAATCCTTCATTAGGCTCTCCATCATCCAGCCTTGCTTATTGACTTATCACCACGATTTCTTTTGGGTATTTTTCCTTTGATATTGTCAGCCACTTAGAAATCACAGTTGGTGGAAGCTTTAGTCTGGATGCTGTGCAGCTCAGAACACACGTAAAATGCGTTTCTCACAGCCAGTTGTTTTCAATGTGATGGACAAGTTTTTATTAACAGTCAGAGTGAGAGGCAGGTCAAAGGTACTCATCCATATTTATAATATCATTTGGCTCAATGGAATTCTCCACTATCTTTGTTTGAGTCAATGTGCAGAAGTTAGCAAGTTTTTCCTCGTAGTCGGGACACAAAGCTGTGCGTGCCCCGACGGACAGGCCTTTTCGTCTCATATCAAAAACACCACGATGGCCCACCTCTAAAATCTTCAATTTTCACTTCGGTAGCAATTGCTTTAGCCTTCAGTCTGATCTGCACTGTAACATCGCAGCCAACTTCTCTCTGAGTGTTCACCCAGCCTTCGTGAAAGTTTTCATGGTTGGGCTACCTGCTATGATTACCTGTGAAAGCTTTTGTTGTCTTCTTGCATTGACTCAGTTCTTCACGCTGGCGTCTCCACTGGCTCCCCATCGATTAATTTATGCCAAGACAACGTGCAGCAACTAGATTTCCTTCTTGAACCACCAGATTGATTGCCTTTAACTTAAAAGCTGCATGATGCTTTTCTTCGAGTGTTTTCCATGTTGAGGAGGACGAGTACAAATTACTGATTTACAAAAATTGTAAAAGTGCAATGGATTTATTGCACAATTTCCTTGGACCTCTGTGAACTACTTATCAATTTTATTGGTCTGCAGTTACCAGACAATGTTTTTGGCGGCATGAAAAAAAACATGCATTAGCCGCCCCATAGTATAGGCCACAGTCTTCAGTGTGGAGAAAAAAGTAGTGGCTTATAGCCTGAAAAAGACAGTAATTGTAATGTCCAGTAGTGGGTGGTATAGGCTTGTGGTTTTTTTTTGTTTTTGTTTTTGTTTTTTGTTTTTTTTTTTTCCCCTGACCCGTTCGGCACTGTAGCAATCAGACTTCTTGTCTGAAGACAAAGAAAATGCCCAATGGAAGTATTTATTTAATAACTCTATTTTAATATTTACATTTTCAGCTATTATCAATGGAACAGCCATGAATGCTTGATAGGAAGGTAAAGACGTAGACAAGAGGCGTTCAACAAAAGGAGAGAGGAGAAAAAACAGAGGGGATGACGGACAGTGAGAAAACACAATGAAATTACCTGCTGGAAGAAAAAACAGAAAACAAGCAAAAGAGAGCAATGCAGTAGGGAGACCACAGCCACAACCTAGATAAGTACAAGTAACGGTAAATAATAAATATTGGTATCAGCACAGCCCCTCCCGAGAAACCTCAGTCTACATGTATTTAAAATTGAGGGGTGGGAACCGGCAACAGAGGTGAGGTTGAATACACAGACCATCCCTTGGACGCGGTTCAGTCTGCCCAGCCCCAAGGCTCTACGTGTGTATATATTATGAGAGTGAGTAATGTTGATATCTAGGTTGGCACAGGTGGTCAGAAGGGGACATAGGAGGAATGCCTCCCCTGCACCCCAAGGCCCTGCATGTGTGGTGGTGGGATGGAGTGGGAAGAGGGAGGCAGCTGGAGATGGGGAGGGATGTCAAGGCAAAGTACACTCTCTCCATGGGGCCAGCTCCCCGCTGACCCCAGTAGGCACCCCTGTTCCATAGAATCCACCAAGGGCAGGGGGCCCGGGCCCATCCAGACAGGAGCCCATATTAGCAGCACACCAAACCCCACCTCAGAGGAAAACACTCAATTATCTCCCTGACTACCTAAGACAATAGACTCCCAGGTTGGGTTTATTCTCCAAATCTGTACTAATTTTAAAGTTAATTATTTTTCTTTTTTGTGATTCTGGGGAATACTTTAACACAATAAAAATGAAAAACAAAAAACTTTAGAAATGAAAGGACCTTGAAGATGTGAGTCAAAATGATAAAATTGCACATCAAAACATATGTAGGTAACAGAAAGGGGGGGGAAATGGATTTAAAAGACTGGGTCTTATGTCGGCAACTTCAACAGGCCATTACTTTGAAAGGCAAAATCAAAATGACTTGATGTTGACATGATATGAATGTGAGGTTGTATACTGTTGATCAAGAGTAAAGGTATGCTGTGGAAACTGCAATTTTCCTTTTTAGAATATTCTGAAATCATTGAAAAACACACGATAGGTGGGCAATTTGAAAGGGCCATTACTTAGTGATACCATGTCAATATTAAGTCAGTCTGATTTTGCCTGTCTGTGGTTGTATACTGCAATTATTCTATGGAAATGGCAATTTACATTTTAAGAGCATTGTGAAGTCATTGAAAGAGTTCTTCAAAAAAGAAAATTCAGAGGGATTTTACTTTGAAATCCCCAAATAAGATGGCCTTGATATTGAGAGGGCACTATTAGATTACAAGGGTATGGCATTTGGAAGACTGAATGAATTTGCTATTATCTAATTAGCAGGCCTTAAAATTCATTTAAAGTTGGCTTTCATTTTGAAATCAGGTTTCTACGTCTCTTGCCATGAGACCAGTGTTCTCAGGTTAAAGTACGAATGAAGTAGTCTCACAATGCTTTCCCGCCTGTCCAAATCAACCAAAACCCTTAAAGCCTCCTGAAAATTGGTGTGAAACTTCATATAATATAGTAAAGAATTAAAATATGAATAGTCACAATATTAAAGAGGCTAAAGAGTATTGTTGTCAGTGAAAGAGTGTGAGGCAAGGGCTCATTGTTATCTGGAAAAGAAACAAACAATTTATTGAAGAGTGTTATTTTATTTTATTTTATTTATTTATTTATTTTGTGTTCCCAGTCTGAGATTTATTCTTTGATATAAAACTGCTACAGTATAAAATGCAACA
>NW_024585058.1:8451-10448 GCF_018398535.1 Haplochromis burtoni
AACAAAAAAACTTTAGAAATGAAAGGACCTTGAAGATGTGAGTCAAAATGATAAAATTGCACATCAAAACATATGTAGGTAACAGAAAGGGGGGGGGGGAAATGGATTTAAAAGACTGGGTCTTATGTCGGCAACTTCAACGGGCCATTACTTTGAAAGGCAAAATCAAAATGACTTGATGTTGACATGGTATGAATGTGAGGTTGTATACTGTTGATCAAGAGTAAAGGTATGCTGTGGAAACTGCAATTTTCCTTTTTAGAGCATTCTGAAATCATTGAAAAACACACGATAGGTGGGCAATTTGAAAGGGCCATTACTTAGTGATACCATGTCAATATCAAGTCAGTCTGATTTTGCCTTTCTGTGGTTGTATACTGTATACTGCAATTATTCTATGGAAATGGCAATTTACATTTTAAGAGCATTGTGAAGTCATTGAAAGAGTTCTTCAAAAAAGAAAATTCAGGGGGATTTTACTTTGAAATCCCCAAATAAGATGGCCTTGATATTGAGAGGGCACTATTAGATTACAAGGGTATCTGGAAAAGAAACAAACAATTTATTGAAGAGTGTTATTTTATTTATTTATTTATTTATTTTTTGTGTTCCCAGTCTGAGATTTATTCTTTGATATAAAACTGCTACACTATAAAATGCAACACCTCAATGCGAGATTCAGATTTAGAAAAATAAAAGATTTAAAATGATGACAGAAAGATGGAAAATATAAAGGAAACATAAGTAACTCTGATAAGTAATCATGCATCCCTAGTTGCACAGTAAGATGTGCTGTATTTCCATGATGACTTCAGGTGCACTGAGGTGGTAGCACAAGTTTCTTTCTCAGGGTGAATCTCACTTCAGACATCTGCTTGGCCAACGAGGAGGTCTCTCGATGTGCTACATCATCGTTCACGTAGTGGAGGATGAAGACGATGTCTTCGCCCCTGGGACAGCGCTCCTTCAGCTGCTCACAAAGAGACTGAACGAACCAGCTTCCATCGACTATATGTCTAAGTGAAGCATGATCTTCAACAGTGGCCATGGCAACCAGAACATCAGCTTCCTCGGGGATGGTCAATGGTGAAGTATCATCATCAATCTCCATATCGCTCATCTGCACTCCACGCTGTATGTTACTTCCTTGGCAGGCCTGGATCAGGAACACTTTGGGCTTACCGATGAGGACGGACTGGTCACACCCCCTGAACTTTCGGGTAATTTCTTTAATGGGGAGGGGGTTCCTGTCAGTTCCCAAAACTACACCCTTTTTTCCGTGACTCAGAATAGAGCAGATGAAAGCATCACCGTGCTCAAGGACCTGCTGAGGATCAACAAAGCTGCTGCCATCCCACTCTTTAAAGTTGAACTTCTGCAGCTGAGACATGTCTGCCAGGGAAGCAACAAACGTCTGTGCCTGATCCATCTGATCCTTGTTCAGGTCTTCACACATCAGCACTCTGAAGCCCAGACACCTGAACACCTCTGCCAAGCTTTGGGCGTCTTTATCTGTCCCTCTTCTCTGTGAACCATCCTTGAAGTTGTTATTGTTTATGATCACGCAGAGGCCGACGGGCCGGCTAATGATTTGATAAACATCCTGTGACATATTCCCATTGTGCTGACATGAAGACACTTGGACAGGCTCTGATAAAAGGGGGGTACAACTCAGCTGTAAACTCGCCAGCTGAGGGAAAGTTTCTTTAATGGCACCATCGGTTTGCAGGAGGTTCAGGAAGTCTTTGCATTTATCTTCTCCTTTATTCATGATCTTATTCACGAGCTCAATGACGTGTGTCTCCGCATTTGCACTGTTGATGCTTTTAAGATTGTCCCGCTGAGACATCAGCTTATTCTCATAAACTTTGTTGAGAATTAGCCTGTGGTCTCCGGACAGAATCTCATGAATGGCTGTTTTATTGCTCCTTATTGCATTTTGGGCCGACATGCTGAATGGTCAGTTGGAACTTCTGCTGTCCTTGAAAACGAAACCT
>NW_024585059.1:0-2286 GCF_018398535.1 Haplochromis burtoni
CCTCGGGCCCTCCAGCTGACATGACGTGAAGTGGTGTGGATGCTGCAGGGTGCCGGATAGGCACACCCGGGCATCCAGCACCAGGTGCAGGATGAACAGTTATGGAGGCCCCTGGCTGGACCGGGAACAGGGCTGCCACCTGGACAGGGAGCTGAGCTGCTAACTGGACAGGAAGCCGAATAGGAGGCTGTCGTGGCGGCGAGGATTCTCTTGAGCCTCCAATGGAAACATGAGCTGGTGCAGGCGCCTGCAGAGCGACAACCGCTCCCACCCGAATGCCTAGGCTGGGTGTGGAGCTCAGCTGTGTACTGACTGGCATAACCTTGGGAACCAACCTGGGTGCAGGAACAAACCGGACGGCAGCCATTCCCACTTGAGGTGTAGATGCAGGTGCATGATATGGCTGACCTACGGCTGCCCTGACCCTAGTGGTGGGAACTAGCGCAGGTGCTGGCTGGGTGACCACTGCCTCTACCTGGAGTTCAGACGCAGGTGAGAGGTCAGGCAACGCCACAGTCACCCTGGGAGTGAGCACAAAGTTCCGAACATTGACTTTGTCAGGTGTAAGCAGAGGAGCAACGACAGACAAAGACCTTAAATTCTCTAAGTCCTTAACACAGTCCAAATTGTCCTTAGTTGCCCTTCTTGGGGAGCTAAACGCACCTTCTGTCTTGGAGCACGATATAAAAAAACGTTTCAGACGTGAAATAAGTTGGCTCAGTGACACAAGTGATAGTTATATTGTCCCTGGAAGCATGATTCTTAAGGCCAAGACTTGATTCATGAACCCACATAAAACAACCAGGACTATGTGCAGATGATTTTAACACAATAATTTGGCAGTCACATGGGAAATAACTACGCTTGTTGGAGTCTAAGCCCTCCGTTGGCGAGACTGAGTTATGGAGGGGTTCAGCCACACACACTGATCGGCTGTAGAAGGCTAGTGAGTAGAATGCACATGGACTTTGCTTTGCACAGAAAACAGTGGACTGGCCCTGAGCAATCCGGCTGAATTGTCTTTAGAGCGGCCAGTTCATTAACTGCAGTCAAAAGGTCCTGGCCCAGGGGTGCAGTTAAAGGGCTAGCTGGTTTGTAATGACTAGCATGGCGCTCCCCCCCAGTCTTGGAAACACAAAATTCAGCCTTGTCATTGGATAAAGCGGAAGCATAACTTAAACACTCCTTCAGTCTTGTATTAACAGAAATTGCAATGTCATTCACAGACATAGGAAATCCTGGCAGACCCATAATAATCGTCCAGGCCCGATGGACTGGTGTAGAAAAGCAGTCGCTGATGTCGGGCTCCAAAGCACTCACTCTGGTCAAACCATCAGCAGAGTGAGGAACATGGGGACCGATCAGCGCAGGAACATAACATACATTTTCATGATCAACACTGGACATTTCTTCTTTCGCTGGCCTAGTTATACAAACAGAACATTTGTTATTTGACTTGGGAACAAGGAAAACAGACTCGGAAAGGGGGGTGCTAGCCAAAGGCAATACAGTCTTACTACTGGTCAGATCAGAAGCTTTCTCACTTAATTTGTAGTTAACGGCCAGCAGGGGCTGAGACACAGTCTTAAATAAGGCCCCAGATGCCGTAGCAGTCTCAGTGGAAGATGGATGTCCTGGGTGTGCAGAATCATTAGCACATTCTGTTTCGCTAATGTCCCCCTCAGCCTGCTCATTCATAATACCAGGGTTTAACAGTGCATCACTTGGTTTAATTCTCAGGACTGAAGAGTCTATGGCCGGTTTGGCAGTGTCGGTTTCACAGTTCGGTGATGGCAGTGTGTCTTCCCCAAGAATAGCGTGCCCAACATCAGAAATTTTAGCTTTGTTGTTAAAACAAAACGTGGGCACAAGATTAACACCTTCAACATTAGCAGTCAGAGGCATGGAAAAGGCAGCTTCTTCACTGGCCCCCGAGAAAACAGACCGTGATGAGGTGCATGGAGGGGTGACAGAGTTAACAGTACAGGTAAATTGAGTCTCCATCTCCGAGACCTTAATTGTCTTTCCAAGCCCCTCGCCCTCATTACATCCGGGGCGATTCAGTGGCAACAGAACATTATCACTAACCTCTGAGTGCCGTGTAGAGCGACGCCGACGAGCACAGCAGCGTTAACTGTTGGGATCGGGTCTTCTTCCTCTGCCCACATCCTCGCCAGACAAGCGGCCGGAGACGAGAAGTCCTCGCGAGGGGGTGAAGGTGAGCGGCCGGTCTGAAGCAGGGCGACAGGTGGGAGCTCCTCCTTGGGAATGAGCCAAGGCTTCCAA
>NW_024585059.1:3008-4435 GCF_018398535.1 Haplochromis burtoni
AGGAAACATGGAGATTAGACATGACATGAACTAAACATAACCACGCAGACGTGACGCATGAACCAGGGAGACTAGTACAGGGGGAGACAACAAGACTAAACATCAATCTAGGTGAACTACGCTAGGCACAAATGAATACAAAAGATACATAAAACTTAAACACTGGGTCGCTCGACCCAGGACCATGACAACATCAGCCTAAGGCATCAATTAGTGCATAAAACATACATCAAGTTACAGCCAAAAATTTTTGGCTCATATTTCATTATATAATTCTAATCCTTCTTAGAATCCTTTCTCTTATTGAAGATCAATTTATTTTTTCTCATTTTGGTCATTCCTATTAACTCAACCATTTCCTTAATCAATCCCACACCACCGCGGGAACACAGAGCAGTGCTGAAATATTAAAACGTTGCAGAAAGAGGAACAACAAAGTGATGACGGATGTTTGTGTTTCAAAGAGGAAAACCAGCAGAAATATATCAACCAGGAACTCGGTTGAAGATTTGTGAATTTCCAAGTTTCACTTGAATGCATCACAGATTTTTCGATGCTTCTGACCTTAAACGCCTCTCTGGGTGTTTACTTCCTGCTCAAAGTTTCTCTTCGTGGAGTGGAGCTTGTTGTTGGTGTGCGTGAAGAAAGTGTAAGTTTGCTTTGTTTCCTCCTTTAACAGTTTGTCTTTAGGAACTTTACTGTTTGTTCAGCTCATGTTTGATTTCTTCACACAACAAACTGTGTGTGTTTGTATCTCCGGTCTCTCCATTAAAGTCAGTGTGTAATGTTTTCTAAGAGGCCGAGTGTGTCCGCCATTTTCTGTCTGTGTGTGATCAGACTACTACGGGTATCAGACCAAACACACTGAACGTGGTCTGAGCTCGGCTGGAGAGCCTGTGAGCTCCGGGTGTTTATATTCACAGGGACAGCAGGAGACGGAGAGCGGACTTTATAAATGAATATATAGTATAGATGTGTTGGATATTCAGATTCAACACGTCGGTCTTAAAAATACTGCGTCACAAACTGTTTTTGTTTTTTTTAGTTTGACTGAAAAAAAGAATAAAAATGAAAAACTTGCCTCATTATTCTTTGATAGAAATTTTTAGATGTTAGATGTGAGTCACTGCTGTCAAAGAGTTCAGTTTTTAATATCTGCATTAATCTAAATCAGTCCAAACCCACAATGTAAACTGATTTAAAAACACCAAGTAAAAGAGAAAGCGAACAAAACCTGATTAAACTATAATAAAGTATAACACCTGTGCTGTCTGTGGATGTGTTTTGGGTTTCAGCCATCACGATGCCTTGTTCATCAGGACTCTGTGCTTAGTTTTAGCCAGATCAGAATCAGAATACTTTATTGATCCCTGGGGGAAATAATTTTTTCGTTGCAGTGCTCCATTATAAACCAATTCACTCATTAA
>NW_024585059.1:5192-6524 GCF_018398535.1 Haplochromis burtoni
AGGACAAGCTGATGGCATAAGATGTAAGTACAACTCCTCCGGTTTCATATGCAAAAAAAATTATTGCGCTAGCTTACGTGATTGCAGAGCTACTGGGATTTAAAAATGGTTACGTAAAACAGAGCGTGTCCGCTCCTACCGGCTTTAAAGGGTTAATAAATAGCTGGAAAAGAAACATGTGTAGTTGTAGCAGTAACCAGTGTGTTAAGTGGATGCGTTGTACAGGGAGACACAGGCAGGAAAGATTTCCTGTGTCATTCAGTGGTGCTTTTCGGTAATCTCAGTCTCTCACTGAACGTGCTCCTGTGACTGACCAGCATGTCATGGAGTGGGTGGGAGGTGTTATCCAACATTGTCTTAGCCCAGTCCAGTTTATTGTCAATGTGTACTCCAAGGTAAAAATCTTGGTGGATTTGCTGGTATGCTTTGGGTCATTGTCATGTTGCAGTGTCCAGTTCCTCTTCAGCTTTATGTTTTTAATGGATGGTTTCACATGTTCTTCAATCACCCTTTGATACTGGCCAGGTCCTGCTGCAGCAAAGCATCCCCAAACTATGATACTGCCGCCTCCATGCTTCAAAGTTAGTATGAGGCTCTTTTCTTGGAAGATTGGATTTGGTTTATGCCAAACATGTCTGCTGTTCTGGTGTCCAAATAATTCAGTTTTAGACTCATCTGTCCAGAGAACTTTATTCCAGAAGTCGTTCACTTTGTCTACGTTCACTCTGGCAAACTTCAGTCTGGCCTTAATGTTTCTCTCAAAGGGCAAAGGTTTCCTCCTTCCACACCTCCTGTGAAAGTCAAATTTGTGTAGTCTCTTTCTGATAGTAAAGTCGTGCACTTTCACGTCAACAGTAGAGAGCCTGCTCTAGTTCCCATGATGACATTTTAGGTTTTTTGATGACTTCTTTGAGCATCTTGTGGTCTGCTCTGGGAGTGAATATGCTTGGACGGCCAGACCTGGGCATGGTGGCAGTTATTTTGAATGTCCTCCAATAGGGCTGGGCCATATCATACCGTTCACGGTAATACCGGTGTAATGTTGGGCAACGATAAGAAAATGAAATCGCGATAGAATTTGGGTAAAACGCACATGCGCAGTGCCTTTGTTTTCATACGCACATTGCGGGAAAAGCATGGCGCAGAATGAGAAGGGATCGTTGAATGAAACAGATGAACCAGAACTGGTTTGTAAAAATGCTGCAACTTCAGTGGTGTGGGACTGGTTTAGCTTTCGTCCGTCAGATACACGTCTGTTACCCACTAGCTCGATAGCTAGCTGGGGTTTAACGCTTACTAGAGCCGTGAGAACACCGGACTCCCGGCAAATCG